>NC_089315.1:2161952-2461952 GCF_036669915.1 Pocillopora verrucosa | reverse complement strand
CTATCATTTCAGTTATGGGAAACTTTTACTGCCGGTTTGCATAACATGCTAAACGGCTCTTGACGAATAAAACAGAAAGCAAACGAAGCAAAGCCGCATGTATTGAGAGGACAGCAACAATTTTTAATCGCATGTGTAAAATCTACGGAATCTACAGTTGTAAGAGGGGTCATTGGGGTCAACCTTTAGCTGTAAAACAGCCAAGAAAAATTGGCCGTTAGTCGCAAAAAAATTTAATCGTGAAAATTTCCTCTAAAATCAACGAGAAAAATTATCATAAGCCGTAAAATCCATCATCCCATTGCGATCCTCTTGTAGTTCGTACTATTGTTATTTACACTTGTGTAATGACCCGAGATACACGTATAAATTCTGGTGAGGAATATTGTTTTATTAAATATTGATATTTACAAGTCGGACTTTACCCATGTACATTACTCGTGTAAAAACTTCCAGTATATTTTCCTTATCAAATTGACCCCAGTATGGAGAATATGCATGCTGATGTTAGGGTGTAAAAAGTTCACTTTTCAGTTCAATCAAAGTTCGAGCGCAAAACTTGTTCAAAATACTGTCACGTTCTGCTGATTTGCAGTTTATAACATGTTACTAGTTCTGCTTGGTAAACAAAGAATATTAACCAGATTTGAAAAAGGAATATTTGAATCTTGCCAGGTTTGGATGCTAAAAAAACATACGTCACTTCTTCAATTTTATCGATTGGAGACGTACTTCTCTGCTCTCCTCCTCTGGAATCTGGGAATTGCTGGTGCTTTGTGAAAAAGTGGAACGTCGACGTACTGTACCCAGTGAATTAAATTTACCCAGTGTGGTCGACCTAAGTAGCTTCCGATATACAGATTGAAATCTCTTGTTACGGAAGGCAAACAGAAAGGGGTTGAGCGCCGAGTTAAGGTATCCTAACATAAGAAGAACCAAGTAGAGTTCAAAGGGATATGGGTCCCATGTATCACCGATTAGGTTAGCGATAATGCTGAAGTAGGTGAAAGGCTGCCAGCAGAGAAACATGACAACTACAAACATGGATGTCGTTTTGGCTGCTTTCATGTTCCTTGAGTACATCTTGTTATCTTCTTTAGTGGGCTTAAAGGTTGACGGCAAGCCCCCTCTTTTGTTAACGTTGTGGTGCTTGCGAGCGATGAGGTAAATGAGGATGTAAAACACACATGTGAGAAGGAGCGGAAAGATGAAATTCATGATAGAAGTGAGAAGGTTGTAGACAATGGTATAAGGTACCGAACAGGTACCTTTGTAAATTGGCTCGACACTTCTATCTCGCCATCCCATGATCGGAAGGAGTGCCCACACAATGCAGTAAGACCAAACAACAGCGATAACAATCAAAGATCTTCGTTGAGTGATAAATTGCGAGCGTCGAAATCGACCGAGTGGATCCTTAAGGGTCTTATAACGATCCACGCTAATTGCCAGAAGGGTAAAGATCGATGTCGGTACAGTGATGAGGTAAACCGTCAGAAAGGTAATACACATCGTTTTGCCATGTTTCCACTTTCCGTTCAGAAAAAGTAATTCAATGTCAAATGGCACGGCAAGAGTTACGGTGAGAAGATCCGAGATTGCCAAAGACAGGAGAAGGAGGTTTGTTGGGTTATTACGGAGATTTCTGTTGGCAAGGATAGCGTAAGAGACCATCAGGTTGCCAATGATGGCTACTACCACGATGACAATATACAGAGAAGCGATTGGGTAAATGAAGAGCGGGGAGAAACCGAAGAAAGGTTCTTGAATTTGAAGACCGCTGGAGTTGTGATCAGAAGAGTTGTTCATCCTGAGTAATGTTAAGCGTTTCCGCGGCCTCTGCAAATGTTATTGAACCTTGAAAGGGAGCCAACGATTGAGAGTGTGTAGATGAAAATCTCCGGAAACTGAACTTTGGTGTGGTGTTCGCTGAAGCGAATGAGTGTTGCAGTACCAAAACAATCTTTTTATGTATGCATTCGATAGCATTTACCTGACGAAGAGACAAATATCTGTTATATTACCCGAGAAGTCTTAGTGAATTTGATTAATCGTTTTAAAAGAGGTAAGCGTCTTAATCCTGACCAATATCTCCGGCATATTTTGAGTTACTGCTGTTTTCTGCAACTGAAGCTCAATATTTCTTTAAGATATAGTGTTTGGCAATTTAATTTTATCATCACTACCGCTGGGTGTTTAGAAATAGAACTTCAGGAATCTTGGACAAATACGGATTTTTGAGGAGAAAATTCTAATTGATTAAGAGTAGTTTTTAAGAGGTCTGACAAGATAATGACCACGCACGATTTATGATATTTCCTGATAAAATTTACAAAGTAACTAAAAGCATTTCGCGAACCTTGTTTACGGGAAACTGAACGCGGAATATTTTACCAGCGGCCTTAATGCATCAGACGGGTTTTGATTTTGGTGACTATCATCATTGCACAGACAAGATGAAGTAATATCGCTAAAACACAATCTTGAATACAAAGCGAATTATTGAGTAAAGGGTCAAGTGAGAGTACAAATGACAGCTACAACTGTTACAGTTGTTGCTACAGCTACACTGTTAAATTCTCTCGGAAGACTTACTCGAGTTTTGTTTCATGGACAGCAATTGCACGAAAGTAATTCACAAGATAACTCGGGAGTAGTCTCGACGTTTCATGGTTATTTTTGTCATTAAAACAATTTATGTGTTGCAATATTTCCTTCAAGTGTTGTTGAAATACGAAAGACAGAAATAAGTGGACTCATCCGGCGATGTTGATTTGTTCAAGAAGCTTTTACCAAAACATGAATTTAACAGCTAGAATGTCGTTCTGCCATCATAGCCGAATTGAAATTTCCATTGCATCCTTAGAAAAAATTTTAATCAGATATTTACACTCCAAAGTGCTGAACGAACTTATTTGACTGAGTGTAAGATTTAAGATTTCGTCGGGATTTCGTGTGTAGGATTGACCTTGAGCAGTGAATTGTGACTGTGACTGATATAAAACATATGTTGAAACAGAGAGAATCACTTCGAATTTCTTTGTCATTTTACTTCAGAATTCATCATATATATCGTAAACGAGAGAAGGATTGAAATTGTAAATGAATTACATTTTCACTAGCTTTTTTTTTTACTTATTAACGTAGTAGCGCATTTCAGCCAATCTTTAAAGATCTTCAAGACTCTGCGGACAGGAAAATGATATATTAAGTTGAGTGTCAAGTTGTAAAAATAGCGCGGTATTTGCACACTCATTTCTAGAGATTGTAAACGTTTTTCATGTCGCTAAGGGAACGATCTGTGTTCCAATATAGAGTTAAGAAGCCTTTTCGTTGTCAAGGAAAACTTTCTATTTATCTCAAAGTTCGGTACTTTACACTGTAAAAGCATTTCAGTTTGAGGAGCACTTGATATTGGTCAAGCTTAAATCGTAATCCATTGTTGTTGTGGCTTTTCACAAGATAGTCACTCACTCCTGTTGTCCGGCATCGCTTGTGCGTTAGAGACATTATTGAAGGTTCACTTAACCCAATTTGAACCATCTCTATCATTCTTAAGAAAGCTGCGGTCAAACTTAGATTTGTTTCAATAGGAATAAAAATAAAACAAGTACGATATTAGTAAATCGAATAAAAAAGATGGTAAGTTTTAAGTTCGGTAAGAGCTTAAAAGAATACATAAAGATGTTTTTCGTCTTGTCAAGAGCGTGGGACAAAAAAAGAAATCTGAGTCCCCATGAGGAATCGAACCTTAGAGCTCCGATGCTCTACCACTGAGCCACAGAGACTCTATGGTAAGCGAGGTCTATTACAAAGTTCGTGTTTGACACAGATCCTGCGTACCGCTAGGATCAGCAATGTCGATAGCGTCATGTTTGTAAATAGGATAAGAAGGATTGTAAGTTTTGAGCTCGGGGATCATTCCACGGATTTCAACCTCTTACGCATTCTCGAATGTTCCATGGTGGGATGCTGATTACAAAGAATTCTCCACAAAAGAAAATGATATCTATGGGCAACCACGTTGCTTGAAGGAGTAAAGTTTGCCCATTGTGTAATTCAAAGGGGAACCTCAAAAGATTCGCTTATATCGGCCTATCGTTTTGTAGATCGTTACCTGTATTTAACGAAAAGATTACATTTGGTGGATATACTATGTAACGTGATTAAAATGGAAATTGTTTCTTCTCCACGAGGTAAAGTAAGACGACGTTTTTGAGGCGTTTTCATGACAGCTCTTTTTTTAAATAATAATGGCACGGGTTTCTTTCTATTTATTCACTTTTTTTGACGTTAGAAAAACGCCTGCTTATCATGATCCCGGGAGATTTTTCGAATATTAGATATAAAGAAAGTCAAATTTAGTAAAAATGAAATATTGAAAACAATAAACAACAATATGTATATTGAATTATCACTTATTTATCTTCCCTAAGGAGAGTTCAGTGTCTACCTGCTTCTCCTGGTAAAACTCAGAGTTATGGTAAATTTGGCCTTCGTCATGTCTTTACTCTCCAATTATTTAGCGTTGATACCTTCAAAAAAACATTTAAACCAGGATATATTAACACTTATTTAATTAACCAAGGGGTCTGACACCAGTGGCGGAAATATACGTACAGGAAGGCTCTTGTGCGCAAAGCGTAGGAGTCCCATCGTCTTTTTTTGTAATTATGCAACAGGAATAATTACTGTTGCCGTTATTGATTGTGGTCTGCGTGGCTTTAAAAAACGTCAACACACTTCATTAATAAGATTAATTCCAGCTAATTCTGTCAAACAGTGATCATAATTAAGGTCCCGTGCACATTGCGTATCCATAAATAACTTAACAAGTCGAGTTTTATGATTGAGATATGTAAACATGAAAACGGTTTTCGCAGACAGCTAAAAAACGTAAATGAGAACTTTATGTATTTTCCAAATAATGTAAAATTTCAAAGTAGTATAGATGTTTTTAAGAGTATAGTTACGAAAGCTGTAGAAACTTTATCATGTTTACCGTTTTAGGCTCATAAAATCCATTAAAATATACATTCGACAAATATCTATGGAATTACATCCCACTGTTGGCATTTTTTATATAGGATCGAGGAGTGTACAAGGACTCGATGTGTTCATGGAAACGAGAAAATAAGCAGTTAAAGTATTTATTGACCTTTGGTGAATTCCTGATATAAATCAACTCAGTAAATGACCGACAGTTGTAACCCTGTCGACAACTGACGAGTACTCCGTACGTAAGTAGGTGGACCATGCGATTGAGAGCTAGGAAGTGGCTCGGGTGCAAATCTCAACTGAAGACTAAAATTTATCGTTGTCCCACATACATGAAAATTTTCAAACCTATCTCTCTTTCCTTATTTGTTCTTAGGCCAGAGGAAACATTTAAACAATGACAATTGTTTACCTCTCAAGATTTTAACAATTAGATTAAGACAGGGTCGTAATGAGGTCGAGATCGTGTAATAGTTTATGTAGGGCGAAGCACGGACAAACTATGTGTGAAAATCGAGGGCGATTAATCGAATTGTCTTGGAGTAAATTTAGCAGCCATCAAGCTGAACAACAAGTTGGGAAATTTTTTATATTTGAATCTCTTAGGACCGCGTACTTTTAGACTGTCTGCTTAACTCACCATTAATCACGGGATAGAGAGCGAGAAGGGTAGCTGATCAGATTGCAGGTCATGTCATCGAATTTTTGTTGCAGTGATAGCAATGAAGCTCGCGAAAAGATACCTAAAATATTTTTGTCTACATGGTCGAGGAGGCAGGCCGTAATGTCAGTGACCCGCCATTCCGCTCTCTCAGTGAAAGCCGCGTCGTGATGCAAGATTAAGAGGATGACCAGTTCTCTAAACAGGTAATTTTTAATGTTTGTGATTTATATGAACGTCACAGAAATACAGTTTGTTAATTTATGAGTTCCTTAGTATGTCACACAATGTCAACCATCAGTGCTTAGACTAAAAGTAATCCTCGTGAAAAACTGGCATTTAAAAGAACAACAAAAATTGCTGTGTGAAATATACAAAGATTCGCACCTAATTTCCTCCTAAAGAGGGAGATCGCTCAAAGTAATACACAAGAGCCAAACTGCGGAAAGGCTAAAACCCGCACTGGGGAGTCGCGAAAGCTTACTAACCCCATTTTAGAAGGTTAATGCTGTAGTTGTATGAGTATCATGATGAGGTCAATTTTTATGGTCTCTTTAACCTGTGTGTGGTCAGTTAGGCCTTGTTCTCTGACTTTTACAAACCCATGAAAATCCGAAAATCCCCAGAACAGTGTATGTTGTTTTTATAGATTGCAAACTTATGCTTTTCGCATGCACTGACTGCTAAGCTCAAAGAACAATAATTAGGAGCCAGTTATTGTTTATTGCCTGGGAGGGCGGATAATTTTTTTTGGGGAGAGGGGCGGGGGTCACATGGTCTTCAGGGGAAACGAAGAGGGATCTGTCTCCGCTCTACGAGTATAACTGGGGGAATAAATAAAATTGACTTCAAATTTACTGCCAACGAGAGAGGGCAAGATCATTAGAATTTTGCAGAGCCTTATCGGATAAGGTAAATTTTAGAATCTTTCATCCCCTCCCTCCCCCACACCAGATGACAAGTAAAAGACTGGCTCCTTGGCAGGATCGTCTGGAAAATAGGTTTTGTAACCGAATTTGGGTGATCGCACTGTGATCGGACTGTATCAACAGCTGCACCAGTTCAAGGAATTACGTGTTTAACCAAAACATTTTAAGCACTTGTAAGTGCACTCGCGGTGGCGATTTTTTGTCTTAGAATAATGACTATGAGCAAATGCATTTTATTTTCCCCGTCATGAAAAATGAGCGAATCACGCAGTGCCTATTTTAAAAATTTGTGCTTCATTATTGACTGACCAACTTATTCTGGATGACTATCGCAAGATATGACGTAATCTTCGACCAACCAGAACGCAACCATCTCTATAATCACTGATAATAAGCAATTACACCATGTAAAAGATAACGCCCTCCAATTGATATATTTGTCGGTTCTCTTGTCTTGTTTGCTAGTTAATGTGTGTAGATATCCGAAAAAAAATGCTAATCAGCAGTTCTGGAAGTTAAGTGTTATTGGACGTGATTGCACTGCTTGAAGTATAATACCTTCCTCCATTGAACATGGAATCTCAGAAGCGAGAGTCATCTGCGATATGGAAGAGACTCGCCGAGAGTCAGGACTGGGTTTTGGTTTGAGTACCATAATTGAACGCAGCATCTTGGAGTATATAAATTTGAAGCTTTTGCTTCGAAACGCGAAAAGGAAAGGGTTCAACGCAGAGCTCAGGTAACCCAACATTAGCAGGAATGGGTAGGTTTCCGGTGGTATGTGTTGCCGACAGTGTATACATACGAAATTGATTATGGTAAATGTGGAGTAAGGGACCCAACAGAAAAATGACACCCCTACAAACATAGATATAGTCTTTGCTGCTTTAAGGTTTCCTATATAATTGTTCGTCTCTTGAGTGAAAGTTAATTTGCCGCACTCACATCTGCGGGCGGTAGTTACGTTTTTATTTCGCACACTCGCAATGCGATAAATCTTGATGTAAATTCCGCAAGTTATAAGCAGAGGCAACAAAAAGTTGAGGAAACTTGTTACTGTTGTATAACTGCTAATGTATGGGAACCAACATCTTTTGTCATAGGCGAAAGATTCATAGTGGAAATCTCCCCAGTCAGTGTAAGGAATTGAAGCAAACAGAACGGTGTAAAACCATATCAAACAGTTGATCATCATGGCCTTTTTCCGTGTCATAAACCTTGTTTTACGAAACCGATTTAACGGGTCAGTTAGGTGGTTGTAACGGTCGACGCTGAGAACAAGAAGGGTCAGAATTGAGGTGGGTACAGCGATGTAAAAAACAGTACTCCATAGCTTGCACATAGTTTTACCGTAAAACCAGGTTCCTCGTAGGAAAAATTCTTCTGTTTGTAATGGAGTGACGGTAGTCACGGTAAGCAGATCAGAGAACGCCAGAGAGCATAGGAGGATTGTTGTGGGATTGCTTCGAAGGCTTTTGTCCACTAGGATCGCAAAGCAAACCATGATGTTCCCAATTACTGCCACCACTACAATGATTATATAAACGGTCAATACAGGAAACTTGAAGGCATCTGTAAATGAATAACTCCATTCATCACGGGCAACACTTGGATGTGATCCAGACGAGTTATTCATCTTCTGATTTGAGTATATCAATGATGTTTCTCCTTGCTGAGAGCTCACTTTCACTTCTTGGTCGAAAAAGAAGTTTTCTGCGTCGTCAAGTTGTAACCATATTCGCCGGAGTTTCAGAGAGAATCAAGTTGTTTTGCAAGTCTGCCTTCGGAATCAATTCCCATGAAAAATCAATACATATCAGATTCAATACACACTGAGGAGCATAACGAGATGACAGCGCTAAATCGTTCAAGATTATTAGCTGGTCATAGTTGACCCTAAAGTAACCAACTTTTGTTTCCTTGGAGTCACGTCTGCCGTATATTTTTAACCCGTTTAAAAATGTTGTATATTTGGGAGTTTGAAGGTTTGAATGATAGATCCTTTCCATAATCAAAATATTATGGATGCTATAACGATATTCTAGTATCTATTTTCTGAACTAATACCGATTTCCGCCCAGACAACATTGTGAATGAAATACCAAACGTCTACGTGTGATTGGAATTTCAGAGATGACTAAAATTCTCAAGAAAGAGAATAATTCGATTTCGCTCTTTCAAACCAACCGAGAGCTTAATAATCAAGCTTTTACTAAGCTAGAAAAAAATATTGATGTCCAAGTCTAATTAGATTTTCGAGACAATGAAGTATACTGACCCCGTTTTAAGTGATATTAGTGATACTGTCACGTATACCTTTTACTACAGACTGTGCTCAAGGAAAAGGAGAAAAAGAGGATATTTCTTCTCGACATTGGCTAACGAGGCAGAGGGCAGACATAATGGGAGCGAGTTAAAGCTATAAATTTGCAGGAAGAGCGGAAGATTGATGAATATACTCTTGCGTGTCACGAATATCGTTCAAGAAAACAAAATCGAGATTTACTGAGGCATTATTTATGCTAATCTGCAATCAACCTTCGCGAATATTGTCTTGAAGGCACAATCTCTGATCTCCCAAGATAATTTTACCGACCTATGGCTCAGCCCGTGTGAAAATCTTGTCAAAGCGGCTTTTGCGTCAAATTTGCGTTTCATTGTAAGTATCGCTTTCGTAAACGGTTGATGTCAGCGTTCCAAAAAATAGAAATAAAAAAAAATATGTATATATATAGGTGTGTATATATATATATATATATATATATATATATTTGGTCTGCTTTTCAATTGAATGCTATTATCATTAATATCATTATGGTCATTAATATAATTATCGTTATAATTATTGTTATCATCATTATGTTGCATAACATTACGTTGCATTATTATTACCTTCATTGTTGTTATTATTATTGCCCTCATTATTTCTATTCCAAGTGCTGAATGCCAAACATATGATGACACCGAGGCTTCATTATTTCCACAGCAAAATCTCTGTCCTTTAAACAACCATGCTGGTCCTTCGCAATAAAAAGCATTACGCATTAAAAGTTAAAGGGTTGACAGACCTTCCAGGAACTTTTAACTTACATTTAGGCTCCACCTGGACATCTTTCTTTCTGCAGTCACCTTGTGTCCTAGTTCTTGCTGTTTTCACGTTTTTTGGTTGCTATTTTCAATGATCTGCTATGTCAGATTCATCAATCGCTCTGACTAAGGCCTGACGCTCGAGACGTCAGCTTTTTAACTCTTTACGGTGGCCAATTTACGTTTTCAACTCAGTTACGTTTTCAACTCAGTTGTTACCTGCTATACTCTCCCACCGACGCAGCACTATAGTTTCTTTAGAAACTTACCCCTTTATTCCTTTGCCCGACAGCTTGGTTACCAATACTAACATCGTCGGGAAAAGGTATCTCGTCGACCAAAGTTACCCCGGCTGACCCAGACTATGTATTACAAATGTTTCGTCACCAGCCAGCTCTTGACCCCAGGGCAATTCTTTGTCGTTAAATGAATGGTCTTTTTTTTTTTAATAATTTATCAGCGAATCAAAACGTTGGCGCGTTTGAGTCTATTAACTTGGAAAAAGGGTTTTTCATTTTTCAAAATAAAAGGAGCAAGAATCAATAATCAAAATATCAAGCCATTATGCTATCATACAGTTTAAAAGCATCAACAATAACACTTGACAGGGTGCTTAAGGTTAACATGGGATTAAACTCTCTCATTAGTCTCAGTTCTGCCAGTTTAATTGAGGAAGTAAACAAAGAAAACTTTTTCCTTACAGGATCAACACATTTTTGAGTTGAGGGTGAAGAGAAGAAAGAAAAGTATCAACTTTGGGATATTGTTTACCTTAACCTCAAACCTGCGAACAGGTCCTTATAATTAGTACTGCAGGACGAGGGTTTCTTCGCTCGCGGGTAAGTTAAAGGCCATGCGCAAAGTTGGGGGTGTGACTGATAGCTATTAGTGATCTGGAGTGATCTTGCACTAATATTCAGTACCAGACCCCTAGCAGGCCTCGCGCTGGTTCACTTTTCTCCAGGCCTCCAACGAACGGTTCTGGCGGGCCAAATTAACAGTTAATTTATGGCAAATAGTGAGAATTTAAATCTAAATCTTGTGAGTAAAATTTGTCGCTTTCAAAAAGGACTTTGATCTGCGTTGTAATATAACGAAATGACAGCTTTCTTTAAGCTTTTCCCCATCTTTCTTCATCTCTGTTTTTATTCCCAAGACGCGTAGCCTGATATAAACAGTTATGATACATAATACAATACATGTATATGGCTGTGATAGTAGAACAATATACTTTTACGGTTAAGTACATATCCAAACTCGTTCAATGATTCAGTTTTTTCAGCATTGAAACTAGTCCTGAGTCAAGAAACTGTATGTACAACGACTACAACCACATCCCTGTACGTGATACTCTAAGTTTGTTAACTTGAAAGGGGCCTAGCACACAGGAGGTCTTTGTCCATAGACCTTAAAAAGATTGCAGTTTGTCGAAGAAAATCCACTGGTTGTTTGTCTTCAGTTCAGGTTAAAAAGCTGCCTATTTAAATTGATCAGCTTAACCCAATAATGCTATCGATTCCAAGCAATTAAAGCTAAGTTTCACCATAAACTAAATATAAATTGATGTATACACTATATATGCATTTGAGTTACAATAGTAGCTATTTAACACGGCTCTAAATGTTTTTTCTCGCTGCATATGGAGCGTGATTTCGATTTAAGCATCTCTTTACCTTAATGGTGTTAACTATTATAGTCGAGCTAAAAATACAGTTGCATCGTTTTCGTTCTGATTCTTTTTGCGCTTTGAGCTAATTATTGCGCACGAAATCCAATTTCTTTTTCTTCACATACCCGCTCCAACTTTCATTACTTGCTAATCACAAAAAATTGACATGAACTGAACAATGAGATTGTTGGTTTTGTCAACTGAGTTGATCAGTAATGTAAATCGGCGCCTGTAGAGAGTTTCTTAGGCTCAGACGAAGGGCTAACGCTCATAACGTCAGCTTTAGCAACTTTTCACTCTCCAATTCACATTACTATCTCAGTTGGTAAAATCAAACTACGTATCTTGTGATAAACCCCATCGATATAGCACCACAGTTTCTTTTGGAACTTACTAACTTCATGAATTGAGCTGTTTCTCATGATTAACCGATCGCTCTGCGGCAAACAATGCTAACTTTAATTTCTGTTATTTCACAGTATATTTAGCGTTCATCACCCTGTATATGGCTTTTTTAATTTCCTATAACGCGATAACAAACTTCAAACTTAAGCCTTTATGAAAATGAAATTTTAAGTCGCGAAATCGTGAAATCCCGCGCGGTTTCTTCTTAAATACGTTATAACCGCCTCAATAGCGCAAAAAATCAGCATTGTGAGCGAAATCCAATCTTAAATTCGGGGAATCTCAAATTTTTTCAATCGCGAGAAGCAGTCACAGCTAAGCCGTATCCGTTAGATCAATTTACTCCATCTCAAACTTCGAATTCAGTTTGAGTAAAACCTCGTTTGTTGACAAGCCGTAGTGATCATGATCGTTTCTAAGACTAACTTTTTAAAAATACGAATGTAACAACATACCTATATAACTAATCTAAGTAACCAGAAAATCTAGGAAATTTATATACCCCATGCAATTCCAGTTTCAGTACTTAATAATAATGTGGCAACTCTCCACTTTAACTTTGACAGATATATATGCCGGGTCATGAAAGTAAATAAATGGTTTAACCTTCTTCTTTTAGATTGGCAAGATAGGCATAACGGACAGCTAGAATTGACAACTGCAAATTAATGAAGTGCGCTTCAGCCAATCTTTTGTCAATTTCTGTAAAAATCCTTGTTTGTATATAAGGGAACAGTCATTTTTATATCGCTGGAGGGGGGGATTTGGGGGGTATTACATGGTTTTCAGGGGGGAATGGAAGGGAGATTAGTTGTCACTAACAGGGTATAAGGGAGTGGGGACTTTAGAAAATTGCATATAAGGGAAGGGGGTTTCAGAATATTACAGAGGCTATGTGGGGGGGGGGGGGGGAGATAAAATAAATACATTTTATCTTGACACTGAACCAAAATACTCCGAATGACACTAAACAATTTCGAAGCAGCATACAATTCTTCAATACTCCCGCTTCGGCCTCACCGATTGGAGACGAACATTCATATCTTGCGAATCTAGAACTTCGGAGCCGATCGTGCTTTGCGTCAGTGTCGAGCGGCTAATTTTTCTTTCGGGCTTAGAACGAGCTTTTAGTGATCTCACCATCAGCGAGTAGGTGGCCTTAAATCTGCGGTTACGGAATGCAAAAAGAAACGGATTGAGCGCCGAGTTTAGGTACCCAAACATTAACAAAACGATGCGAGCTTCATAGGGGATACTGCCCGTACATGACTCGCCGCAAATGAACGCGATAATACTGACCGATGAAAATGGCACCCAGCAACAGAAAAAAGCCCCCACAAAAATAGATATTGTCTTAGCTGCTCTTACATTTCTGGAATACACCTTTTTCTCTTCGGTGGAACGAAATTTTCGGCTGTCATCTCCTTCAACGTTCTTGTGATGAGTGGAAGCGATCATATAAATCTTAATATAGATTCCGCATGTTACCAATAGTGGCAAAATGAAATTCAGAACAGAAGTCAGAATGAAATAAACCCGGGTGAAAGGGAAATAACAAACTTTGTCGTGGACAAAATAGTCAGCTGTCCGCCAACCCATGACAGGAAGCAAAGCGCACAAAAAACTGTACAGCCAGATTATAAAGCAGATAAAGAAAGCTCTTTTCCGAGTCATGAATCTGCAACGTCTAAAACGATTTAGAGGATCACTGAGGCTTTTGTATCGATCCACGCTGACGGCCAATAGGGTCAAAATCGAGGTTGGTACGGTTATTAGGTACATCGTTATCCATGCTCTGCACATAATTTCTCCATGATTCCAAACCCACTGAAGACAGATCCCTTCTATATCAAATGGCAAAACCAGTGTGACTGTCAGGAGATCCGACAACGCCAGGGAGAAAATAAAGAGGTTCGTTGGATTGGTGCGCAAGTTTCTGTTGGCGAGTATAGCGTAACAAACTAGAAGATTTCCCACTGCAGCTACTGTTAATATAATTATATGACACGTCGCGACTGGATACACGAATCCTGGCATGAAATCAAAAGTTTGAATTTCCTCGTCGCTTGAGTTGAGTTTGTGCTGTGCGAGCGAGTTGTTCATTGCGTTACTTGTTAAAAAAATTAGAGAAGGGTTCAATTGAATTTCCCGGCTTCGTCCGTTCAGCTCTACGGGGTGACCGTCCTTATCTCGGTGTTTCCTCAGCCAAAATGAACAGTCTTTGTTATCCTTAGTCCATTAAGTGTCTTGTTGTGAGTCACTTGATTTCAAAAACAAGGTGCCTTTTTTCTAAGTACCGGAAAGTTACCAAGAGTGTTTTAAGACCTTACGAGACTGACTTGTCAAGACTGATTATAAATGAGAGATATTCTCCTCCTTAATTACCCCTAAAATGAAAAAAATATGAAGCACTTTGTCATTAAAGTCGGCAACAACAAGAGAAGGTTAATAGAATATGTTTATTTTAGTTCTTGATAAGAAGTAGAGAGGTTGGCTTAAGCTAGGCATAATCAGCTATAGAGGAAGCTAATTCGTGAATAGGAATGAATAATGCTAATAGGTTTCGCTTGCAGCATACAAGCTTTCCTCCCGTCTATGGTTCATTGATAAGTATCCGAATATTTTTCAATAGAATCGTAGCGCAAAGTTGTCCCGTAGATTCATTGCAAACACGAATGAGTACAAAAATTTTATAGGCAGAAAGTAACGCATTTGAAATTAAAAAAACCAATCTTTTGGAAAGGAGGCCAGAGTAAGGGAAGGCATTTTCATGAAATAATGTATTGTTCTAAAGATCTGGATGGGCGGCTAAAAAAAATAACCGATGCAAAAATTTGCGAGTTTTGGAAAGGTATAATTAACACATTTTGGTTCCACTTCATAGCAAAGCATATTTTGATTGATGTTGAATGCTACCTTTTTTAATGAAAGATTAAGTGTTTGAGACTTACAAGCCAACAAGTTCGAAGTTTTCCAATTAAACAGTAAGCTAGCAAATATATATCATATTGACAGAGAAAACAAGGAACCAACATATCGCAGTTTTTATTTAAAGTTTTTTCATTGTTGATAAGTTCATGATTACTTCCTTTAATAACTTAACAACTGTGTCTTTAATTGCGAGACGGAGTAATCTTTACGGGGAATAATTCTATTTTCGGTATTGCTTTTATTTTGAACTTGAATTCATATCGTGCACTCGTAGCCCTCTGAGTCGATCGTCAGACCGAAAAACTCCCTAAAGCACGCAACTCAACAAAAACAAATTTTAGGAACTAACGGTCTCTAATACAACCCACGTCACTTGAAGGTCCATTCTCATCGAATGACTTTCACCAATTCTCTCCTGGAGTCATGGCGTTCAAAGCTCAAAATATTAATCTTTGAATGAATATGATTATGTTTTGAATATACATATCGCAAAAACTTGCTATTGTGCCGGCTGATTATGTTGTATATTTCCTTTATACCTTCCTAGACGTTATTGTTTTCAATTCTGCAAGAAATAGCCATGCAGTTTATGAAGAAAATCTACCCTTCTGATGAGTAATCTTTACAGCGCGTTATCGCATGTTGTCGCCAAATACGCCTCCTGTGGCAACTAATTACTACAGGCGGATTAACTGAATCTCAGAGGTTTTCATTTCAGTGCTTGCGGGTTCGGCAATTCAGTGAGCTTAATGACATCCAAAGTTGTTATCAAATTGCCTTCCGAAATATTAAGTGAGTTTCATTGCGGATGAATTCGGCGAAAGATGTAAACATATCGAGTAATGCCCTTTCACTATTTTTACATAACAGGTTAGAATAAAAATATTGTGTTGTGATGCTTTCCTTCTTTTTTTTTTTTGCTAACAGAAATACCAGTGATTTCCTGGTTACACTGATACCTTCAGAGCGTGGGATCATTCTTAGATCCTTAACATTTCATGAAACAAGTATTATTTTACACCGTGTCTTTTACATCGCTCTATGTGTATTGAAAGAAAGACAATATTTCAACCAAAACAACTCCGTCTTGGCGCCGAATTCACTCAGTATTTCAGCTATCTTGCACAGCTTAAGGAAGTTCAAAGTTGCTCCGTTGCATTGTTACAGATCCAAAGGATCTATAGGTAAGAACAATGTGGACTGAGAAGCATAAAAAAAATTGATTGACCGATAAAACAACATAAATATTTTTCGATTTCTGGTAAGCGGAGATTTATGAACCGTTAAAGAAATTAGTTAAACTTAATTATAGCTGTTACACAAAGGATTGCATTAAATGTGATAAATTTTTGGGGAGAAATAAGCATTTGAATACGAAGACAACACATATACAGTGGGTTAGATATTCGATGTATTTGAAGTTGGAGGCTTTCGAGGAAGTGATCTCTATGTGAGAAAGAATATCATGTGAGAAAACAATATCATGGAACATAAAAGGATACCGAACGGGTAAAAAACCTCTTAAAAATATTAACGCCTGAAACATAAGCGATTAATACCACAATATAAGCACATTTTCTTACGTACATGATATTTACTATTTTCACATTAAATTTGAATTGTTGTTCAATTTCAAATCCAATGGAAAAAAGTGGTCGGTGTCGACCGTGAAAAATACCTCAAAAACTACTTTTTCCAAAATTATACTCAGTTCATTTAGTATGAATGAGAAGAGATAAGTGAGCCGAGTGCCTATATCTGCATTACAAGATGACTGAAAGCGTATATTTCCTTGGGGCTACCCAATGAGACAATATAACAAATCTCACAATAACTTAGTGTAATTAGAAGGCAAATGTGATCATGTTTCCATTTCAATTTTCCTTTCTGTATTATTGCTGTCGCATCTTTCATTCATTTCGTTCCCCAACAACTATCTTTAAAGTTGTTTTGGCCGCCAAAAAACAATGAAGAAAAAATGTCAATGATTTTTCCGCAAAAAGTTCAACGATAATGGATCTCAACCATACGCGGAAATCACAGAAACTAATGATTACAACGTACTGATAACTTTCAATTTCGCCCAAAATAAAGAAAGATGCATAAACACCAGTGTAATGTGACAAGAAAGAAAAAGATAATAACCCGAGCGAGTGCAATTCTTTTTCGCGTCGTTTCCTAAAACAAAATTTAGTGTGTCTATCAAATAAAATATTGCAACGACGATAATACACGACTGAGTGTATTGATGGGGGTGTGTTTCTTAATTCCTCCTTCCAGATGTTTATTCCAAGTGGAAAAAAAGTTCATGCAAAAACCGAAAATGCAGTATTTTGTTTTTAGCAACTTAACGTACGAGACCCCGTCAGAGAATGAAAAATTCGTCAACGTTTTTCAACACAAATTATGACCAATTCGTCTAATTTTTAATTCTACACTGTTACTTTGTATTCCTTCGTCAGATGCTTCTAAAATATATACTTTTTCAAATGGATAAAAGCTGAAAATACTAATCATGATGTATATGACATTGATATAAATAAGGTTTCTTCTTTGTTTCTAATAACAATTTCATCGATATCCGTTTTTTTTTAATACACCACGTGACGCGGAAATTTTAGATCAAAGACTTCCTTCAAGGACAAAACTAAAAAACTTTGAACATCTAAGTCATGCCTTTGGCTGCTCTAATGCTTGCCTTGAAGCGGTTGCATGGAAGATTGAAAACCTTTCCGTTAAACATCTTATTTCTACGTCAGATTGCCGCGGTCATCACGAGTGTATGAGTTTCAGCCCCTTGTGTAGTAAAGATATCACTAAGTTATCTTTACTGACTAGTTCATAAATTAACCATGGCTCTCCAGGTTTTCTTAAAGAAGTTGCAGTACATTACGTACTGAGAACTGTTTATGAATTCCAATTTGGTTTTTGAGGACCTCGGGGAATGTAAGGCGGAAGGAAGATTTTTTGCAAGATAACAAACCTTTAAATTTATGCAATGATCGGCGGTCTTTACCGCTCTGAAAAGGAGTATCACGGGAACATTTCTCCTCAGGAAATTTTGCCGCCAGCAAGTTAATGAAATTTACTCATACATTTCATCTTAATATTTACCGGCTTAATTTTGGAGTAAATGTTGTATCTATTTTGTTTTGCGACATTATTTTATCTTCTGGCAGAGCAAAAGCATCTATAGCTGTTATAGCTGTTCTCACCTCAAAATCGTCTGTTTAATTTCACGGTGTCTTCAACTTATTATAAACTGCGAGATTAGTACCACAATGTTCGAAAATTAGAAACCGATCATATAGATATGACATTATATGAAATTGATCTGAGTAACAAGAGTGGTCCGTCCTAAAATTGTTAGATCTGCCTCTATCTGTCGTTGAAGACTCCAATTTTTTCTAGTATAAATATGATCGTTGACTGTAGAGTTAGGATTGAAACTCTTAAGCAATGTATTTATGTAATATACACCAGATTTAAACAGGAACCCATTCATAATCAGTTATTTAAAAGCTTCGACAACAATTTTAAGAACACAATTTCATACATTTAAAATTAGTAGGTGTGTTGTGGGACTTACGTGTTTCAGTTGGTTCAAGAAAAAAATACATCAGGGTTTGAGCCAGGCCTCATCTTACGCAATAACGGTCACGGCGGAATTATAAGAGTTTGTATGGGCATATTTACGACCGCCCTCAGGAATAAAAAAAATACGTCAAATTCTCAAAAAAAATACCTCACCTTGCTTCCACAGAGCCCATTTGAGCGAGTTGTTCATTTCGAGGTTTTCAACGTACATAAGAAAAGCCCAAGGCTGAACACTTCATTTCCGAACGCCTGATCCGAGAAGCGAAAAAATCCAAGCTCAAAATGACCGGGCGGCCACAAATCTAACACAGAATCCAAGCACACATACTGTAGTTTCATTTCAATTCACTACAAACTCAATCTTCCCCGTGCAACCGACGCTAAGCCGCAGTTTGCTTCAAAAATTTCTAGTTTAGAGGTTTCTTACAGCCCGCGACCACATCAACCTTGACACACGACCGTTGAAACCCTACCTCCTTTTCAAACTGAGCCTCGCCGGGGACCACACCGTCAGTTATCATCAATAAATTGTTTTAGAACCACGAAGAGTTTTATCTCGGTACAGAAATTGCAAGCTAAAACAGAACGTGGAAAGTATATTTTCTTGCACGTTTAAAGTTCATTCTAAAGTCACGTTTCAGTCACACTTTACTGAACACGTACGTCTCATGCTCAACCAAGCGGTAGTCTAAAGCATAGTCATTGATCCTCTGTTTAAATATGACGAGAAAAAGAAATTTGACATCAATAACATGACTTTTCTTTTTTGCATCACTTTTCTTGTATTACAAGTCTTACAAGGATCAGGTAAAAAAATGTTTTTGTCGGCTTGCCTGTATGAATGTAAAAAAAGAAAATGTCGAATAAAAATTAATTTGTCTGTCCCCCTAAAAATGAAAATGTCCTCCAAAATTTTTGCTAAGGGGACAAATTGTCCCCCAGTGATCAAATACTAGCTCAAACCCTGTTAAATACATGACTGTTCAGCAGTGTCTAAATCAGGAAGTACTGAGTATGCAAACTGCAGCAAGGATAAGGAAGCAATGATGATCCATTTGAATTTCATGGCTAAATTGTTTCTCACTGGCCATTACCAATATCAAAAATTGTTATTCTGCAGGGAAATTTGACTACAGGTAAACTTGAAAAAAAAGTGATGAGGATACGAGAATTAAGAAGGAGTGCATGTATCATTATGGAAAGTATTTAAGAGTGAGTCCTTTCCGCCAACCATTTCAATTAATTCATGCGAACACCGAAAAGGTAATGAAACGATTAATATCCGTTAATCAACATAATTATTTAGAGAAGAATACTTTTGGCCGCAGCTTACTAAGAATGGTTGTAAAATTTGCTGATCAATCGATTAAAATTGGCGCAACTTCCAAGGTTTGTGGCGCACGGAGAGAGCGCTGGTGTTTGCGCATGTTCCTGTCCGAGAATAATAAATAATGTTTTGAACTTGCAAAGAGCGAACATGGAGAAAGAACTGTGAGCTGAAGACAGCAAATGCAGAAAAAATAAGCCTGAACAAGCAGTTTTCCCTTGAATGAAGCACCAAAGATTGAAATAATTCATGAAAACTACATATGTATAAAACCAAGTAAGCTAATAATTTTAAGGAAGTACGTTATCAGAATACTAGACAAAAAATTCGACCGAAGGCCAAAACCAGAGAAGATACAATTACCCCATGAAAACAATGAAGCAAACTTACTTTGTCGTGTGTCAGATTATTGTCAACAAGAACTTAACTTAGCCAGTTTTCGCCTTCTCGTAAGCTTGGTTCTACACCATGCAGTTTTAAAAACTTTCCTGAGATCTTATTCTATAATTGCACAAGACTGGAAAAATTTCGCGTTGCGTAATTGCGTCATGGTGTATTTCGGAGAACATTTGTTAACGGAAGAGATCGATAGACTAGCTTCTTTCTCTAAGGTTTTCGGTTTTAGTTTCAAAGAACTGTTGTTTTTAATAAAATATACTAAAATAGACATGTTATTGGACTGCATGGAAAGTAGCATTAAATTGGACACAAGATTAAGTAGTCTGAATATTCTGTTTACGCATCGCTTCCTGTAAGGAAAAACACGGCGGTCAAACAAGAGGAAATAATTATTTTCTCTTGGGTCAAATTAAATGTAAAGTGAATGTCAATAGACATATCTTCGTTTATTGTTTTTTGAAAAATGTTAATATTACTTGATGTATAGAGTCTTTGTGTTAAGCTGGGCAAAACACTCTCAAAACTGGATTTCCTTTCTTTTAAATATCGAAGTCTCTACGATTTTGAATAAAGATGAAGCAGCACGTTCACAATGCAAATTGTGAATTTGAATATCTGCACAATTAAGGTCACGACTGAAAGCAGACATAAGAGTTGGTCTTCAACCCTTTCATATCAGTTTTATTACCGTATTTAAGACAAAGATTGGGCTAATAAATGTTGATATTCACTTTCTGTCTCTGACATCATGCACAGTTAGCATCGCAAGAAAAAGTTTTTGCTATTGAAAAATTCAGCCGGAAATTAAATATAATGTATTTTGCTATTTTTTTGCAATCTTTCGTTTTTCTTTTTATACATTGAAAACTAATGACAGACAAAAATATGAAGCGATTTTTAATAATTCCAACGAATTTCCGTGCTATATTGAGGTAGGCAAATCTCTATTGTATCGGACCCATGCAGACCCATTCTTGGACCTTACTGACACAAAAAAATCCAGCCACATATTACATTAAGACCGACCAGCTCCTTGAAACAAGCAAAAAAACTATTGACAAAAATGATGCACACACGTGTCAGGCGTTGGGACCTGACGAGCGAATTCGATGCACCCCTGCACCCCCCCCCCCTCCCTCCTCGTTCACGCTTGTTCCCCTCATCGACGTCTAGTATTCAAAAGTTAAGTTATTATCAGCTGGTTAGGAAGTTAATGTGTAAAAGTAATACGTATTTCAGTCTCGATGTCTCACTAATACAAATTTTGGCCTAAGGCTCTCTGCAGATGTTTATAAGTAAAACACTTCAGCCGAAACGCAACAAATTCCAAAAGAAAAACTAAAAATTTAGGGCATGAAAAGAGCGAGAAATTTAGGCGTGGAATTCATAAAGTTGTAAGCGAAATCAACGCGAGAGAGGCAAAGCTATCGGAAAGAATGTCCGACTACTCTGACAAAAAAAAAAAAGTTCTTGCTTCTTAACACTGACCTTTAAGATGTGTTGTCTTCCCTCTTCACGGAGAAGAGAGATTAGTGCAGAAAATCTTTGATTTCAAACGTTTTGGCTTCATCCGGTCTAATTATGAGCACACCATATGCATAAAAATATTTTAAAAGAAAAAAAAAAGGCGATATAAATGTGCATTTCTCCATGCCGCGACTGTTAAGTAATGATCCCACTGATGTGTCAAGATAATCTTTAAACTAGATAAATGTTGAACTCTTGTTGGTCTAAAGTGCAGTACAAATATTGGAATCACCCAAAAAATGTCTGAAAATGATGGAGAAAAAGAGTTACACTAACGTTAAATTTGTAAGATCCAGAGTAAACTTTTTCAAAATGCGACCTCGGTTGCTAATCAGCAATATTTTGTCTTATGTTTATGGCCTGCCTGAGCTTTCTTCTTAAACCCGCACAGCGACAATTCAATAGCGCCGTTAAATTCATCAAGAGAGCTGGATATAGGTGTTATTTGCATAAATCGTTCGGTATAATTTTTGTGTCCAAATGCCCGGCGGCCGGGCACGGTCTTAAATGGATCAAATGCCCAGCAGTCAGAAATTTCCATATAATTTCCACTGAAGGTTATTTAGTTAGATCCTTGTTCAAAAATGTCACGCGACTTCAAAAATTGTTTTGGGTTTTATGTAGACGAATCTTTCGAGATTGTGTATTCCGTGAAATATCTTAGGCATGCTGAAAAAACTCAGTGATGTGTAGGACAATTTTAATCGAAGCAGTTTCAGTCTAACTCATCGGAAATGAGAACGCGAGACAATCGCTTAAAGAAATCTAAACACTGTGCTGTTCACAACAAATAAAGCTTTCTCTGCAGGAATAGCGATCATTTCAACAATACACCCACTGAGAGACTACATTGCTATTGTAAATAACAGCGAAGCAAATAGAACCGAACTGTTTATTCAAAAGGCTCTTTCTTCATCTAATTAAACTTTCATCTGATGATAAACATTTAGATTGAAAGCGCGGGAATAACTTATTTGCGTAAAAAAAAAAAAAATACCCAAATCATCCCAGAACTCGACAACGTGTCAGTGGGTCACAGGTTTTGTGTCTTTCAGAAGCCTTTTGAACATCGACTACGTTACAGCCGCCAAACGTCAAGGGAGAATAGCTAATCTTGTCTCTTCGGATGTAGATAGATCATAAATTAAACCACTGACGCAAATACTTCACAATTATTTTTATACTCGACATTAAGTGACCGGCTTCTCATTGGCACCAGCAGGTATCCTCCATTAGGTTTAAAAAATCTCTCTGATGATAAAACTAGCCAAGGTTCTTTTTTAATGCACCACTGTCTTAAACAGCACTGAATGCTGGGCGCTTCCGTGGTCTGGTCTAACAGCGTGAACATTCAAAGAGAAAGATAGCGTGAAAACAAATGAAAAAATTCATTTGGTCGTTAAAGCGGCTAAAACTTTAGACGCACAGTCACCAACCTGCAAGGAAAATACCAAAACATAATTTTCACCATCGCCTGGGCGGAGGTTAGAGAAGCGAATCCTTAGAAATTCGGGCGGAGACGCGCTTGTTCTTTTTGCAAATGGTCGATGCTATTTGTTAGAAACTACGCAACTACGAGATGTTACTCCGCCGCGAAAAAGGGAAAATCGTAAATAAAAAATAAATACGGGGCTTTCCCTCGTAAACCTCTCTTCTGATACACAACACCAACTCTTTAGACCACTAGAAAATCGAATAAATAAGGATAAATCGTAATCAACTCTGTTTCAAAATTAGTTCATCTTACCGATGGCCACGTACTTCCTAGGAACTCTTAACCCTAAGTTTTACCTTTTACCGTTAACATTCGCTTATTGAAGTCTTCCTCACATTTATTCTTCATTACAATCCTAAGCATGTATATCAAGATGGATTGAAGGGTTGGTTACCAGAAACCCTATCGTAGAGTCTTCTGCTCGCCGCTAGAAAACTAACGCTTGCTTGTAAGCTATTCCAACAAAAATACCCCTAACGCAGACCGTGAACTTTTTCCATTCTTCGGTAACATACATGATATTCAAAGACAATTAAAAAATGTATAAATTTTATATAGAAAGAGCTTGGGGAAGTTGTTTTGTATTTGATAGTGGCACTCAACCAGTATCTCACAGGAACAGATTTGTTCATCAATCCCCTTCGAAACTTGACTAATTTTTTCAGACATTTTTTTTTTAAGCTGTGACTTTCATTGGAGCTACCCTGTGGAATCAATTTGCCACTCGTTACCTCAACCAAGGTCACCGTATTATTGATCTTCAATAAGTTATTTGTGGTCAACTTCCTTTATAGAAGAACAAAGAACCTTAAAAAAAGATACATAGCTCCCAGCACGAAGCTTCGTAGCTCAGTTGGTAATGATGGAGTTCGATTTCCCGTAAAAGAAAGAATTGGTTCACACTAACAAATCTATGAAGTTCATTTCTTCACTTTTGGGAAAGTGGTGCTATCTTATTGAACTAATAATAAGGCTCTATGTCATATTTATCATTTGGAAGCCGTGATGTACTACCTACCTTGGGTGGATCACTGACGGACGACAAGACCTTCAATGAATCTTCAATTCCCAACGACTGAGCCAAGGAAAGAGCTTCGGAATCACCCCATACCTGTTTAAGAGAAAAAACGCGATCGCACATGTTCAATTTGACGATTTTTAGATGGAAAACTAAAAGAGTTGTCCTAAGTCAACTTGATTCAATTACCGTTCACTTACCAAAGTTCCAACTGCTACAAGAGATCTGAACCTGGCTTCATTGTCTGTTTCACTTTCTAGGATCTACAGAGATCGCTGTATTAAAGATCATACATTGCCGCAGTATGTTGAGGAACTAAGCACTAATATATGTAAAATTTTATTAAAAATTCGAATATGAAACTTACGTCTGCAAGGGTTGATAGACATTGAGTCTTTGCTTCAAAATCATGATGCTTCCGTAAAAGAACAGAATAACTATAAAAGATACAAGAAATACAACTCAAAACAAATTCCCTCTAATTGCCCGTTTGAGTCCATTTTGTTTGGCACAAAATCAACTCGGGTATTTTGAAAGGAGATATCATTAAAAAACACACAGTTACCATGCATCCTTCTTTACACAACTCTAAAGACCTTTGAAAATTCACGGACTTCATAGATAACGCCAAAAGAAGGTATTCGTTTGGATTGTAAAGAACCTACCGAGCGGAAACTATTTGTTCCCTTGCTGAGATTATGGTTAACCTTTAGCCATTCTCTCAATTGGTTTGCACGTAAGAGGTTTCCCTACCCACTGTGACCAAGTTTTGTCTCTCTTATATTGCATAGACCTATCCTTCTTTCTTCTCTCCGTCTCTTGGATTAAACAGACTTTGTGCTAACTGCATTTCCCAACACTGTATTTTAATGATTATGTACAAGATTTAACACTTACTTGAGTAAAATGGTACATACGGACACCCTGATGTTCTTGTTAGAGCATTTACACCACGATATTGTATGTTCTACTATCTGAAAAAAAAAATAGAACATAATTTTATGAAGAGTGGAATTACCGACAAGCAATTTTCCAGCAAGAATGTCCGGTGAACCCTTTATACTCTAACATCAGTGTGCACATTCTCCATACTCGTCTCTTTATTTACAAAGCTGCTGACAAGGAGAATTTGTTTAACAATCAAGAGCTTCTCAAGTTGGTGATTATTTCCTTTATTCTAATGATCTTGATATTTTATTCGCTGGTGATATTACAAGGAGAAATTAAAGGCCAGTCACTCTTAGTGGACAAAGGGTAAAGACGTGTCTTAAGAAAGAGTTTGCATGGGAGTGCTGACGGCGTTTGTTCCGGCAGTTCTAGTGACAGTCACTCACGAGATTGCTTAGATTTATTATATGACTGGCTTGGAGGGAAAAGATGAAGTAAATCCAGTTTTCTGATTGGCTATCTATGCATTTCGTGCACTGTCTGTTGGCTTTGAATTGGACAATAAGAACGTCAGATAAAACTTACTCCATTGGACAAATTTCTAAGGACCTTGATCTCATACTTGGTCGTTGATACATCATGGCATTTAGTACCCGGGCCTAGATTTACGTACTTACCTTCTCTCTGTGTTTCAGAACTAAAGCTGAACCGTCAAAAGACAAAAATAGATTCGATATTATTCTAAATGACAGGAGCACATTGGATGGTGGATTATCGTCCCTGCAGAGGAAAATTATTTGTTAAAATCACCAAGAAAGAACTAAATGAATTTTGATAAGCCGGTTTTTGAGCAGTTTTCCTACACTCTGAACAGCTGTCTTCAGAGCGCTCAAAAATTAACTTCCCCCTACAAGCATAATAATACCGATAGCCATGCCAAGCCCACTATTTCAAACTTCAATGACTGACTGCCGTTGACTGATTGATTTTTGAGCGCTTTCGGCCACCTTAGACCACAAACTTGTCAAATACTACATTTCCTTGCAAGACTTAAGGAACAGAAAAGTTTTTCCTTATTCTCAGCAGTGGTATTACTGTATAGTAATAAAATACATCTCACAGTTAAGACTGACAATATGTCTGTACCTTGTACAAGCAAGTAAATGAGCAGTCAGGTTATCTCCCTCAGACCCACTACAACACATGTTGGCAATGGATGGAAAACGTACAGCCAGACGCAGAATATCCAGAGCTATTTGAAAGACAACAACAAGCATGATTATTACCTACTTAGCTCCGAGTACACCACCTTCAATTTGAGGAGGTACGGGCGGGAACAAGTAGGCCAACAAACCCTCGGTCATCCTGCTTTCGAGGAAAAATCCCTCATACCTTTCTGCTGAAGATGCTCTCATCGAATCATTTAATTAATTATGATTCTAAAACTCAAACATGTTGGTTGAAACGCTTTAAAAGGCCAGGAGAGGGGTTTTAAAGACAAAAGCCAAGAAATAGAAATTAATTCCAAATTGCGTTCACTTATATAATTAGTCATTTAAGATTTCAGATTTCGAAGAGCCGCCAATTGGATAATATACCTCTCACGACTATCAAGGATAAACGACTGTGAAACCGTTATGTAAACCCAAAACAAAAAATAAATTTAAAAAATAACAACCACTTAAACTCCCATCAGAAAGCAGCAAATGTAAGAATAGAAAAGAGCGACCAAATGAAACTAAAAGAGAGTTTATAATAACTTAGTATTCAATCATCTTACGCACCTGGAAATAGCTGATTTTGTGGCCACTTTAGTGCTCTCACGAGTAAAGACATGTGCGAAACCTTTGGTGATTTACACTTATCCGCAGCGGCTCCCACGTCGTTTAATAGTTCTATGAATAAAAATAAAGGACTGTGCTCGAGTTTGTGCGCTGCCTTGACCAATATCAAGAGAGGATGAATTGCTCTCTCGCCGATATGATATGTTCGTAAGACCGTGTTAAGTCCAATTCGGTCTTCAATCAACAATCGCGGACGACCGCGAACAGAAGTTTAATTTTTTTCATCTGCAGCATAATGACAAATTACATATTACCAACAATTGAAAATTATGAAATATTTTGAGAAGCGAAGTACCATCGATTAAAAATATCCATTACTTAATAAAGGCACATGAAGTGGAATTTTTTCACGAGGAAATTAACACCTTACGAGAAAGCTATATCTAAAATTTCCAATTTCAGTGAAATGCGTACGTTGTCTCTTCAGAATTCTGAAATCAGACGCCTGATAACCCATCAAGTACTAAAATTTTGTCATATTCTTAATAAGTGCAGGTAACTGATCACAAATGGAGGCTACAAATACGCGCTACGCTTAAAGCAAGTCGCAATATCCTGGGGCTCACCTATTAAGTTTTTAAGTTCATCTTCTGATAACTTTTGATCCTGAAGAGAAAAATCGGAAACAAAATGACACACGAAGCTAATAACTAGCTCAAGAACTATAACTGTTGAGAAAACAGTTTATATAAGAATTGATCATATAATAATTGACGCAGTCTCAATGGGTAGAATTGCAAACCGATTTCAGCTCGACGCAGACGGCCTTGGCTTAAATTTAATAGGTTGCAATTTCAGATTCCTCATACCTTCCCAAGGCTTTTGCATTAGCTAAAAATTCCCGGGTCTAAAAAAAGCTTTACTAACCTCTTCTAAACTTTCATTAAATTCCTTCAATTTCCCAGCGATCGCATTGACGTTTGCGCTATCAAACGACACACATGATGTCTTAAAAAAAATTAACAATTACGTCGAATTAGTTCACCAGTAAAATCAAACCTTGCAATGATTAAAATAATGGGGGCCAAAGGCGGTTTAAGAAATATTTCTTTGGTTAAGATGGTAGCGCTTAGCGGTCTGAATCTTGACCCTTCAACTCCCTAAAAAGATTAGCATGTAACTTCCCTTAGCCAATCCAATATACTATTCCGCAAACCACAAACCACATTCATTTCGAAGTTTTCTTTCTTACGACACTCATTTGATTCCCCTTGTGTAAAAGACGAACCCAAATGACGGGGGAAATAGAAAATTGCGCATCGCATAAACGGCTGCATAAAGTTAAATAGAGTGCTCAACAATCTTGATTTGCACGAGTTCAGTGATACGATCTTTTACGCAAAAATAATTAACAAACAACAGGTAATAGTTGGGCTCCAGTTTTACCTTAGGAAAGTAAGGGTTGGGTGTTCCTGTGGAACTTTCATTAGCTGGACTGACTTGACTACCAGCCTGTCCTGATCTATAACTACTGGAACCTGAAAAAAATAAAAAAAATTCCACAAACAAATGAAGTAAACGAGGAACTGTAAACATTGAATCGTGCATATGCCTGCTCTTCACGTCCTTCTCTCTTCAATATGTTTAAGATCAAACTTTTAAGAAGAAAAGCTGTGAAATCTTCGAGTGCGGTTGAGCATAAAAACTTTCGTAAACTTGTGATGGGAACCTTAATTCAATTTAGCAGCTAATTTTCAGCTTTTTAATCGTAAATGCATTGACAACGCTCGCAGGGTTGTTTTTCGTTGGTTCCCGTCCTTGCTCTAGGGGTTTTAATCCATTTTTCTAACTAAAATCAGTAAAAACAAACTACAAACAATCGTCAAGAAGAGCCACTTTGCTTACGGCTACCGCTGAATCCCATATTAATTGATTAGTTGACTGTTTTTACCGCGTACTGACCTGTAAATGGATCCAACCCATCCGTGTTAGTCTGCGGAGATGTGTACGACGGTCTGTAGCTACCACTTCCTAAAGTGTAAAGAAATAACTTTAAGTACGATGCCGGCATCAAGTTTAACCTTTCAATCCACAGCACGAGGTACATAATCTCTGAAAAAATCACCTCAAGTTTACTTAAACGTGCTAGAGATTAGTAAAATTTGTTTCCATTCTTAATTATGCCAAGGCAAAATTTATTTTAATCTATCTGTTTTTCCCAACACAATTTCCATTCCAAAAAGATAATAACAAAGCTGAAACTGTGGGATAAAATGAAGGTAGGGACAGTCAAATACCTGTAAAGGGATCGACACCTCCTCCTCCCAAATTGAAATCCGTAACTGCCTGAGAGGGCGTTGCAGATGGAACATACCGACCTGCTCCTGCAATGCAACATCAAACATAAAAAGGTAACATATTTGTACTCAGACTGATCAGAAGACTAAAAAGTGACCAATTACATGTATTAGACTAATTTAAGGCGAGCAATTATGTCATATCCCCAACATCGCAAGAATCGAGAGGATAACATCAGAGAATGGACGAGCGATTCACCGAGGTTGTTAGAGAATCACAACGAAGGGAAGGTACTTGTGGAAAAATTATTAATGTTGCCCTGATTGTGAGCCGAATTATGGAAAAAGAGCAGTAAATTCGATGAAGCGAAACGATAAAAGTTGACATTACTTAAAAACTGTAGTTTCAAATATAGAAGCAGTAACATGTCCTGTAATTTTCAAGGATAAGTTTTTATTTCTCAAAAAGTGATGGGTGCGTTTTGGAAATATCCAAGAATTTATGAAAACAATTAGAAGTGCGGTGTAGGAGAGAGATCATACCAGAACCTCGGTTTTCTTTGCTTACGACCGCTCTGCAACTCACCGGTAAACGGATCAGACGCAGATGAGCTCTGCTGACCTATCGTGACTCCTTTGGTGTTCTTTAGTATAAAATCAACCACTTGGTCCAAGAACATCTGACTGAGATCATTCCGCTCTAGAAACTGATGCGCAGCCATCCAAGGATCATCTACAGACAGTAATGAGGACTCATGAGTGACACACGTTCAAAGGAAGCATTTCATATCCTCTTTCACTCCTCACAACCTGTCACAACTCAGTCAGAACTTTTGCGTAATTCTCACATTAATATCAAGAGGTAAGTCAAATTTGTTTCAAGTGGTTTCTCCCCATTGCAAGTTCGCCTCAACCGCCTTTGCGAGTTCACTCCCCAACGTAAAACAAGTTCGCCCAACCTTTACCAGTTTGTCCCCAAAACGTTCGACTCGTTCCCTCGCCTCCTCACCACAGAACGTATTCATTTCTTGTCGAAATTTCCCTGATATGTTTCGACCAACTTGCAATTTATGTACTGCTATAAAAAACCGTTAGGGGGCAAACTCACAAAGGCAAAACGGAAGCGAACTTGCAATCGGGCGAAGTCATTAGTTACCATAAAATTACATCAATGGTATCGTACCAGTCAGGTTGTAAGGCAACTTCCTTCGAGGGCTCCCCTCTTGAATTTCAACATCAAATACAAAATCGTATTCCTATGAGACCAGAAAAACAGGATGTCACCAAAAGACGTTCTTGTCATAACCCGTCATCTTACGTGGAGTCGACCATACAGCACAGGAAGAATATAAACACATTTAGAGGATTTTTTTATCAGTAATCTGCAAGACATTCACTCCGATACTTAACCAAAACCCTCTAAAACTCTAGTTTGAGAGCTAAACTGCTTGTTAACCGTCGAATCATACCTTTCCATTATACATTGTTTTGTTGGTTTGTCTCGCTGTGCCTTCTGTTCCAGCTGACCCTACTACCTCACCGACCTGATTATAAAAAGAAAAGGAACTTAAAGGATCATCAAGCAGAAATAATGGCACAAACAGAAACCTCAAGCAACCTTCCTTGCGTAGATCATTAATAAATCAATAATTATTATTTTTAACCAAAGAGCTGTTACCTTTTCCCATCTAGTTTCCATGCCATTCCACTAAAAATAGAAATAATTACTCCATAAGAACTTGAAGTTATTTCCAGCGGTGCGCTGTAATTTCACGGAGTACATGACGTAAAATAGATAGATCACGCGATTTAAAACTCGTTTTGGTCTTTGGATTTAGTCTGCTGTGTACATTCATGAAAGAAAAAAATTATATCTGCAGCATGATCCCAAGTTTCTGATTATGGGAACATATTCAAAGTCTCTCTCTGAACAACGAATAAATTTAGCCAATACCACAGGAATATCACTAAGAGAGGCTGTAAAACAATTACAAAACAGACAAACAAACACAAAGCTTAAGAGATTTCTATTTACCTGGTGACATTCAATGACATTTCCTCTTCTTATGAGCTTTGTTTGAGCACTTTTGTCACCTGAGCACAGAATTGTATTGTGTCATTTTATAAACAATGCAAAATAAGCATTATGGATGATTTAATTCAAAACTATTTGGCTGGGAAAACTAAACTGACAATGTACAGTACATGTTATCACCCACAGTGTATAGCATTGGCAACTACATGTACATGTATGTCATACTTGGCACACTAAATCCACCTTTTTCAGCATGATTACCTGGTCTAAGAAGAGCTTCTGGTCCTGGAAGATCTTCAAGTTTGACATCACCTAACATGCCACTGAACAGAAAAAAAAATACAAAGTAGTAAACCCTGTGGAAGAGAACATCTGATTTAAGGTTTGGTGAGTTTCTTATCACTAATGGTAGGTGGTTGCTTGCAAGAGAAAAGATCCCATATGCATCAATAATGTGAATTGAATTGAAATTTACTTATGTGTTGCACAGAGTCTTGTACAGAGTCTTGTACAGCCAGTAAAATAGTTTGAGAGTTTAATGTTCAATAAAAAGGGATGTGTAAGCATAGAACAAAAGAGCAAGTGACCACAGCTAAGAATCCACTGTACCTTGCAGCTTCTGCTGGTATAGCATGACTTGCAACTTCAGCGTCAAATAGCTGTAGACATGAAAAGGCAGTTAAAAACAAGAAAAGCCTGACACCAATAAGGTAAATGTCAGCCAAAAGGCCTATATAACCAGAGCTTTCTGTGGCTTGAACCAATCAGTGGTATTGCCACATGAGATGCCAGTCCATTGCAGGTTACTACCCAGTTACCTTTTCTTAATATAGCAAATAATATGTCACTGAAAGCCACTATGGATAAGATGAAGAGAATCCTGTTTTCTGATTGGCTACCTGAGCAAGCAAGATGGGTCCATCTTATCCTATCAGGATTGCCCACTTTGATCCTGCACAAACCTGTAATTCTTCTTCTGATGCCACTCTGTCATCTGCAGCAGTGAAAATGCGCACAATACCATCACTAGAGAGGAGAAAGTACATTTACATAATTCATGTAATTCTAACTGTATTAAAATGTGATTAGTTTTCCTTTAATAACAACAAAATTGAGAAGCCTAATGAGTATATGAACAGTGTAAATTACATAAGCCTTATACAGGGTGTTCACTCAATCATAAAATCTGAAAAACTACAGATAGGTCTAAAAAGAAAAAGTGAAATCTCAACTAAATTGAAAGCAAAAAACAAAAACTTGTATCAAATGTTACTTGATTAAGAAAGTCTTAGCCTTTATCTAACCTTGAGCCAGTTACAATGTCTCCATTGTTCAAACATGTAACACTCCAAACTGACTGAGCAGGAAGGGTGATTGTTTGAGCACATTCTCCTCCTGACATAAAGGAGAAAAACAAAACTCAGTTTGACACAATCCTAAATTTAACTTAATTTATTTAACTTGACTTTGTGTATATCAGCATTATTGACCAAGTGTGAGGTCAAGATGGCTGGATATTGGCCAAGTTCTTTTTCTTATTACTTATGCACCAAGACAAAGTCCAGGTCCATAAAAAAGAACAAAAAAACAAGAAGCTGGTGTGTTAGTTACACAATAAAACCATGAGAATCATTTATGATTTCTTTGTTTTGACTGTTTTGACTTCTACCGCTTTTTTGTAACTGCAATTGCTGACATCGTCTAAAAACTACAACTCCAGGCAATCTTTTACTATCCCAAGTCTACATGTACGGGGGGCAAACCTGAGCAGGCAAGATAAGTCCATCTGTCTGCTAAGGTAGCCAAGCAAACACAGGATAATGCCCACAAGCACTACCAATGATAGAATAAACCAGAGCTAATCTTTAAGTAGACATCTACACCTATTATAAACATTAATTTGTATAAATACCTCTTATTACCTCTACAAGAATTTGGTGATGGGAAAACTAAGTAGGGAGAATTACCACCAAGATCTTAGGATTGAGTAAAAGGCTTAACCTAGTCTGAGGTCTACACTATCAGACTAAGTTTTCCCCCCTTCAGTGCATGTCGAAAGAGCCAGTAATAATTAGATAATATCAATTGACAGTTTAATGCATTAAACCTGATAAAAACTAGATAAATGGAGCCTACCTTTCCATATTCGAAGTGACCTGTCTTCCCCGACAGAAACAAAGCTCCCATCCTCACTTGTAAGAGCTGAAATGCTGTCAAAATAAGTAACACAATGACAATGAAGACAACCATATTACTTTTGAAAATGCCACAGGTACATAAAACTTTTATTATTATTTTAAGTTTGAGTACTGTATTTATTTCAATTGGCTGACTTAGAACAGGAAATTACCAAAATTATCTTAATGCTTAAACTCCCATGATCTCAAACAGTTTCCATAACTTTCTGACATATACACCTTCTAATTTAGATAGAGTATACATGCATGAAAATTTTGTGTTAATTAAAATAATTCTGTATCTCCTTAAAATGTATTTCCTCTTGTCATTTCTATGCTTTACTGTGCATTGTTACCATATGGATAAATTATATGTTAGTAAATCCTGATAGACTTGGTTAAAAGAAATTTTACAGTCCATAATCTTCCAGGTCTCAAGCTTACTGACCTGTAGATGAAACTTGTGTGTCCTGTATAAACCTGAAGGCATTCACCAGTGCTCATCCATCTTCTAATGGTGCTGGTGAAGGGAAGCAAACCTTTTCACTCAAACCACAAAAATTGATATAAATACTAAGATCATGAAGTAACTCAAAACCAATTCTTTTTTTTTTTTACCAGTCATTTGAACAGGACACAAACTCCAGAGCTGAGAGAACAGCCAGACCTCTAACACAGTCACTATGTCCAGTAAATGTCATTTGACATGTCCCTGCTTTCCACATCTTGATGGTCTTATCAGCCGAACCTGTAGAGTTATAGACAATAATTTGTCAACCACTGTACAGTGTACAGATAAGTGGAGGTGGAATCCCCATTGAGGCTTCCCCTAAAACTAATAAAAAGTTCTCAGTTGAATAACAGCAACTTCAATCAATAACTACAACATACTCAGGAATATCTCAGAGTTGGCCATAATTAGAGGAAAATAAAAATCACTCTGATTTGGACAAATTCAAGCAAGGAAACACTTCATTTTACCAAGAACAAACAGAGAACACATCAAACAACTTTAAAATCATTTTGACCAGTAATTCATCTTAACCTTTGAACCCCTTAGAGTGAATGGCTTCAAATTCCTTTCAGCAGCATCACCCTTGAATTGAACATTGAGGTCAGGAGAATAAAGGAAATGATCACCAACTAAAGATGCTCTTCATTGCATACAAATTCTCTTTGTCCACACCTTACAAAATGTATAAAGAACACGGAGAATATGCATACTGATGTTAAGGTGAAAAGGTTAAAGTACATTCATTACATTACTCCACAGTGTTCGTAGATGTACCTGTTAGCATGAGCCCATGATCTGGCATTAGTTGGACTGCCCATACTGCTGCTTCATGGCCTTGTAGTTTCATCATACACTTGCTTCCAATCCACACTCGTGCTGTGCTGTAAATCATTTTAGATATAAAGGAGAAAATCATTTCTGACAAAAAAAATATTGAGAGTGGCTGATGTGAAAGACTAAAGGTTATCATTACTACAATCTGAATTGTAGGGTCTGGGGTCAGGTCACGCTGGATCAGTTTGAGGTGCTTTTCCATTAAAAAGATCAACTTTACTGTAGCAGAGCATCTCTCATCCCATGAGTATAAATGGGTGCCTGAAAACTGACTGGGAAACCTTAGAAAAATATTGAGATTGAGATGGATCCCCTCTCTCCTACCACATTTGGAAAGAATGGTTAGTGTATATGTAGCAACACTACATACAGTCAGGTTCTCCTGTGTAAACTAGGAAAAGCTCCTGTGCCTTAATCAGAGGGCAATTGACCTTGAACACAAAGCATGTGAAGGATGCCAGTTAGATTTATTGTACTCACTTGTCCCATGATCCAGAAAGAAGTGTCCCAAACTTTCCAGCAATTAATGAACACACTGCTCCACTGTGACCCTCCAGTTTGTGGAGAGGCTCTGAAGGGAGGGAATAAATTCAAGATGACAACAACAACTAAAAAAGGTTGTGATAAATTAATACAGCACTTCAATATCAAGACTTCTTCCAATGTGATTGAAAAATCTAGATGTAAACTGCGAAATATAGTCCAGCAAAAGAAGAAAAGTAAAAAATTATAGGCTAGGTGATGTGGCAATGATTTAAGAACAACTAATCACTGCTACAGCAGTCAACAATAAGATTGACTAAGGGTTAACACTTGAAACATCAGCTTACAGTGGCTAATTGACTTAATCAACACAGTTGATAAAACCAAATTAACAAAACATATAGCATCAGTCACAATCAGTCACAGTCAACTTTCAGATCTGAAAGGAGCAAAAGGGTTAACCCTTCACCTCCTATGAGTGTGTAGCATCTACAGTTATAACTGTGATGGTATAATCCCTGAATGAAAACATAAAGGCCACAAGAACAAAAGAAGTGATCACCAAATAAAGAAGTTCTTAATTGGCAAACAAATTCTCTTTGTCAGCACCAAAGGGAATGTATAGAGAACAGTATAGAGAATATACAGACTGATGTTAGGGTGTAAAGGGTTAAGAGAGAAGATGTGGTAATTCTAAAATACTGTTGTTTACCCACCAAGAGAATCCAGAGTCCACACAAGAATCACACTGTCATGACCACCAGTGACAACAAGACCTAGCAAATGAAGTAAAGTGGAACCTCCATTTAACACATCTCTACATGTATGTAAAGAAGTCCTAGGTTTAATGAAAGATACTCTTCAGCCTGGCCAAAATTACAGTCAAATGTATGAGAAAGAACCTCATTATAACAAACACAATCTCAAAATGCTGGGCAGCATGACATCTCACAACACATAAAAATAAAAAATAACTATTACCCAGCCCTCAATATGACAAACAATTTGGTTGTTTTTCAGCAAATTCTTTATATTGAGAGTTTGCTATATCATAACAAACCCTCGATATTACAAACTAATTTCCTCTGTCCCTTGGCATTTTGTTAAATTGAAGTTCCATTGTACATACGATTTTTACACCATAAAATTTAATTCATTCAAACTTATCACTTTTAACTATTTTGTTTATTTTTAAAGCTACATACTGTATATTCAGTACTTCTTGTACCAAAGAAGATACTGCTCTCAGTCAATTCAGGCACACAACTTTCTTATTATTTATAATTCAAAGCCAACGCGCAAAATAATTCTTTAGGATTATGTTGTGAAGAAATCTCACAATTTCAATTTTATCACAGTAACCATTAGAATGGCGATAAGCTAAGGTAAAGGAGAGGTTTGCCACAGTAATTGACACCACCTTTAAATGGATGTTGCTATTTATATGGTCTTATAACTACAGGTCAAGTCGGCCTAATTCAAAAGATTAGAAATAAAACAACTGGTAACTTACAATGAATCAACAGCTGATGTACGTCAGCATTTTTCAGTTTTTATATCAACTTAAACGATTCTAACAATCAATCAGTGTCTATCTATGAAGGTTGGGAAACCGATCTCCATCTATGTGACGTAAAAAAATGAGAAAAGAGAAGATACCGTGAGGGTGTTTGTCCGTAGGAGGAATTGTACAAACGGCAGAGATAAAGTTGGAGTGTCCGCTAAGAACGTGACCTTCTTCAAAACCAACTTTCCCTTCACTGGGAATCCACAATCGAGCTGTTCTATCCCGTGACGCTGAAACGATTCCTCCTTCAGGGAAAACAGCGGGGCAAACAGCTCTAACATCCAGTTCATGGCCTCGCAGTACACTACTTAATTTGTAGGACATATCGAAATTCCTTTCCTCACGAATTAAGTTGCTAAAACTTTTGGTGCCAAATACATGACATAACTTTCTGTCATGAAATACACCACTGATCAAGGAAAGGCTACCAAGTTAAAGCAACAGCGCGAACACCGCGCGAGGTCCCGCGTGACTCAACCGCTCCGAACCGTCCACTCGAGAAAAGGGTTCGCGCACGACCTTACCTCCAGGTTATTGCTGTCAATCAGAGCCTGAACTACTGATCGAGGCTAAGAATGAAATATTGCAAAGGAGTTAACTACACTGATCGACTCTACAGTACAAAACTGAGAACAAGGATTTATTCACAGTTCATATTCTCTTGAATTAGAACTCCTTGGTGAATCTGTCACCTCGTTCTGGTTTTCCTTTTCGTTCGCAGATCGAGTTCAGGGCTTTACTGAAGTTCGTTTCAAATTTTAATAACGCAACTAGAGCAAAACTTTATGCAAGAAAAAAATTGTTTAACACTAGTGAAAAAATTACTCCGTGAATGGTATAACGCGGTGTTTCGTCTCGGCCACGAGACTCATAATGTCTTTGAGAAGAAAAATCTTAAGGGTAAAATATTCCTTTTATGGCACAAGTCTCAAGTCTTCAAGTCTCACGCAAACAGTAGTTTTGTCTACTTAAAATTCCGGGCCCTAAAGAAGACAATTTCGCAATCAGAAATACAAAACGGGTCCATAATCACTGAGAATTATTCTACACTTCAAATTTGTATACTATTTTTCGTCTATTAACTATTGCTACCATTTATGGCGACAAAAGAATGTTAGGTAAACAAAAAAACCGATGTGATCAAATTTAAAAAATCACTGAGCGGCTGGGAGCGCAAAAGGCGGGAAGTGGTTCCTTTGAGCAACGGTGCGGTACATCTATATTCAGTGACGGTTCAAGTTCATGCTTTTATTTCATGAGTATTTCGGTTATGCTGATTTACGACAAAAAGAAAAAAAAACTGTGAAGAGCTGTTAATCAATATCGTGTTCAACGAACCTGCAGTCCAATGCCTAAGGCTTAACTCGCCCCCAAAATGCTTTCAATTGTCTTTTATACCTTTTTTTAAATCTGTATTTCAAAAATAACGTTTCTTCTGTTAGGGACATGAAACCTTAGCCATAGAACTTATCGATCAGACAGTACATTTTAGGAAGAAAATATCAAATCCGAGCAAGTTGCGACCCTGATACTCAAATATTGACATCTCATCATCACCTGAGATGGGTTTTCGTCCTTGCGTGCGCTTAAGTAAATTAACGCTGCTGACATAAGTGTTGAAAAGATTGCCTTCAACAATTTGCTTGTTTAATACTGATCCTAACTGGCTCATCAGATCAGTTTTCAACCAAAATAGATTCATAATAACTCTCTGCGGCACTTTGTATCGACCGCTTTATACAAGTTATGTAACATATTTTTGAAGGCCCGCTCAAACCTTTATTATTCAGTGGTGCATGTCACTTAGTCAAACACAAAGGACTAAATGAATAAATGATCTAAACAAAAGCAGAAGTGGTTCCTTAAACGAAATATCATATATTTTAAATCCAATCAAGCGAGAAAGATTGCCCTGAGAACTCAAACAACACCGCGTCCTTACGTGCAAATACCTTTCCCGGCTGGACATCTAACGGTCAAATCTGTCTGTAAATAAATAAAGCAACTAAACTTAGCAATCTAACTCATTTGAGACTTGCTTCTTACAAGGGAAGGTTTGACTCGCACAACGAAACATCTGAAATGAAACGCACTAAGTTACCGTTGACGCTGATAGTAATTTTTAGCTCCTTGTCTATGTACATCGAGCTCTCGTGTGCAAGGTCTTACAAGGTAAACAAAGTTTTCTGAATGTAATCTGTGTTGCAGTCGCTGATTACAATTTTGATGTCATTTTTTGCAATATACTATTTTTTTTCGCAAAATTTTAAGGCCATTCACCATCTACTAACTGATGACGAAAGGGAAATGATTTTTGGACATCCATTTGTAGAATATGGTGGGTACCATTGCATGAAAGCAGTTTTAAAGTAATATCTTTTTTTTTGTGATATAAGTATGTAGTTATTGCAATTGACCGTTGAACCAACTGAAAGAGTCGTAATTCAAAATTCAAAATTTGATCCCGGCTGCCCGTTTAAAATTGCAATTTTCAAAGTGAGAAAAAAATATGATGTTCTTTGCCTTCTAGTGTTTCAATTACTAGGTGACTGATACTTTTTATATAAACCGTAGACGAAATATTTATGCATAATTCACGATAGGTCAGGTAGAATGCTGTCTCAATTATTTTTGGCAGAATCCTAGTCCTCTTCCGGAACCCACCAACATAACGCTAGTTTCCGTTGGGAAATTTTTTTGTATAATATGGTATAATATAACACCTTGAAGAAGAAAAATGCAAATTCATTGTGTTCTCCAACACCATCGATCCCTAGCAGAACTTGCATTCATGTTTAATTCAATATAACAACGACTTAGTCGCTTCATCAACGATGAAATTCATTTCCAATGTTTGTTTTCTTTTCTGAGGACTTTGCAAGTTTAATTTGATTCAATTCTAGTAAGCTTTAATTGAAAAAGCCCCAGTATTCCGCGTTACATCTGGTGGCAGAAGACGTTACTCGCCCGTGGGTACTCTCAATAGTTTTTTGAGTCGTTTTGGTATAGCTACAGGCAAACTGTTTGATCATTTACGTCTTCAATCAGTTACGATTTTCAAAGAAAACATATAAACGGGTTTTTGAATTTAACCGCGAATGACTTTAAGTAAAAGAAATGAAAAAGAGAAATGGTATTTTTTGGTTTGAAACATAGTCAGGATTTGGAACGGTTGGCGACACATTTTCACAAGAATTCCGATGAACAACCCCCTCCCCCCTCCCCTGCAGGGAATTTCGAACGCCAAGCCACATGTCGTCCACCAAAACCGTTAACTTCTTGACATTCCGTGACAATTGTTCCGCCTATGCAGTCAAATTTAGGTAGTCATGCATTAACTTCATCCAGGGGTCTAATGAGTCGTGTCAGGAGCCCATTAAGTAATGGGCTCCTGGTCGTGTGTCTTAATTGTAGCTGAAACAAAAGTGATTGATTGTTCATTTTTACGATTTATGCTCAGAAGCGGCAAAAACGGAACATAATTATAAAATGCACAGTACGATGCTATTAATTGCTCTGCTTGGGAAAAAAAAGAAAAAAGGTTGTGCAAAAAGAAAACAAAAAGTTAACCGAAAGCCAATCAGGCTGTAATTCGTTAGTTCTAGACTCTAATAAATTTACGCATCATTCAATTTATTTACTAACACACTTTCGAAAAATCAAGAATTTAATTTCATTCCTAGCTCTTTGCTATTATCGATTTAATGTTTTTGTTACGTAGCGAATCAAGATAGGAAGGCCAGTCAACCCATGCGTGACGTTTTTTAATATTTTCCAAAAATGCCGACGCAAGATAAAAACCAGAAAACTGTTTAGAAAAGCAGTTAAATATCTTGCATTTTTAACTTCACCCACAGTTCCAGAGTTCGACGTCTCCCATCCTGTTCAAGTTGATGAGCGAGGTAGATTTTTATCACGTGACTTGGCAAATGGGAACGCTCGGCGAAAGAGAGACCTTGACGGTACCAAGTCGAAAGAACCCGTCTTCTTTAAGATCTCAGCGTTTGGTCAAGATCTTCACCTGAACGTCACAATTAATGATGAGCTTTTTTCGCCCAATTTTGAGATCGAAATTCGTAGTAACGGCACGTCGGAATTTCATTACGAGATTGATCATTGTCATTACACTGGACAGGTGGTTCCCATAGGAGGAACTGGGAACAAAGTGGCCATCAGCAACTGTGAAGGACTGGTACGTAGTGCCGTTCAAACACATTTTTTGGCACCAGAGGCGGTCGCTTTTCAATAGACAAGTGTAGTAGTTGACAAAGTCTGTATAAGCCGCAAAAATAATTTCAAAATGGGAGAAATTTATGTTGACATGGAGAACACAACTGACGATAATATACGTTGCATTGATGCGATTCGAGTTTTGCACGAGAACGTTTTCATTCACGGTTATGCAAAGCATAAGAACAAGTTAGATCGGGGTTCGATGAGCAAATTCCGTCGCGTTTGCCCGGCTTCAACAATCCTGGGAGAGATATCGACAGGAAAAAGGCACTTTTTAATTCAAAAACTGGTGATAACCCCTCCTAATCTTGAACCCAGATCCTACCACGTTACTGCTCCACTGTGGAAGGACTGGGTACGAGACTAAACCCTTTCAAATTCCAGGGATGAAATTGTTTTCAACCTAACTTCTAAACGCGCAGTCAGTTAATTTGTTCAATTCTATTCCTTGTACAGCATGGTATGATTCGCACGCCACAAGACGTTTTTATGGTACATCCTCTGCCCGATCGACTTAAACTGGGAAAGAACAACACTCGAGCCCACGTAATCCACAGGAGGTCTTTATCACCCGCGCATGCGCAGTCACTGGCACAGGCTCTCGAGGATGAGAAAAGATCTGATAGCTGGTGTGGAGTGGAAGGTATTAATAGAGACCATGGGTTTCTTTTTTCGCCCTCAGCATTGGCTGCACTTTTTGTTTCCCTTGAAGGGGGCTCTCCCAGTTTCGCGTTTCCCTCGTCTTCCCTCCCACGCAGAATATTTCCCTCGAGGAATACAGGCTATGTATTCCCTCCCATCTTTTACAACAGTTGTATGGTTATCGTTTATTATCATGAAATAATGGGAGGGTACCTACGCGGCTGTCGTGTCGAAATCCATTCTGTGTTCTATTAAAAAGTGACATCTTGTGAGATGAGCATTAAGTGAGATATGCCCGACAAATTCTTCGGATTCATGCTTTTTCGCTAACTGGGTTATAAGTGAATTACGGTGAGTCGAACAGTCAAGAAAAAAAATCATCTCAGAAAGGAAACGTCTCGGTTACCCAACCCCCAGCCCCTCAGCAACGCATCGGTATCAAACTAGCAAACACTTTTTGATAACCTGATTTTCTAGGCGGAGCAGCTGTTCAGCAGTCTGACGAAGATGATGACACCCATACTAACTCCGAACGCTCTTTTCAACCGAGTGTAAAAAGAACCATCGAGTCCATGCTAGTGGTAGAGAAAGTGATGACAAGATTTTACGGTGTTCCTCAAATAAAGAAATATGTGCCCACCATGGCAAATATGGTATGTTGCAAAAAAAAAAAAAGGCCATTCGAGTTGTTCTACGTAATCATACCTGTTTTCGTGGAAAGTCCAATTGTCGTGAGGAATTGCTCCTTCGAAATTTCCTTTTTTCTCTACGGAGGTTAGTTTGAAGTACAAATACAGAGACTTGTTTCCGCTACATTGCGAATCACTCGGTTCGATCGACCCCGCCCTTTTCTCTTTTATCACAGCACGACAGGCTACCCAGTCTTTTTTTGTGTGTTTGTTCGTTCCCAGCTTAGCGCCCTTCACGCATAACTGGTGCACCCAGTGAACAAAGACCTCTCAAACCTTCGTTTAAACGAACCCTCAGTTCCATTTTCACCTGTTAGAGAGAACTTGCCACTACATACAAAACAATAATAAACACTAACAACATTCATATTTTAGGCTCACGGTCTCTTAGACGACGCTTCCATTGGGGCTAACGTCAAATATGTGGTAACCAAACTGTTGATTCTGCAAAATGACGAGGTAAGTTTTAGATTTCACAGTCGTTGTGGTTAACTTCTGCCAGACTTCACGAGTGACTTTACTCTGATTCTTCTTATCCTGGTGTCATCGACTTTCATGACAGATAAGCGTTTAAAAATGTTTCCTCGCTAGCGTAACAGTTCGGTGCGGGGACGCAAGACTTTAACTTAATTTTCTAAGAAAAAAACCTTTTACTCTCATGAGTAAGCTGCTACCAGAGAGAAGATAACAGAGGGAAAATTGAACCAACTATGGTTTGTGCCGTTTTCAGTGAATTTTCAATTTATATTTGTTCTTTCCTCCTTCGCTTCTGCTATCAAGAGAGGTTTGGTTATTAGCACACATGCCGCCAGCACTCTGGATAGTTTCTGTAAATGGACAACAGGACAAAATAATGGTGACGACAAGAGTCCGGACCATTTTGACCATGCAGCACTGTTTTCGAAGTAAGAAAAGTTCCACTATAACAATAATATCGTCCAAGGTGTACTCTGATAAATTCAAATGGGAAAAACTTCAAGATAATTGCATATAAAGCTACGTTATTTTGAAGGCGGTAGAACTACGAAAACTGACTACATTTGACTACAGCGTTTGCCGGCATAGATTTATAAGTCGGTCTTGACCCTTGATTCAAAACTTGAAACTGAGCAAGTTTAAGAGCAGATGAAACCAAACACTAGAGAAAACCTTTTCTTTAAACTAACAATACCTTACACCCTCCAAGTGCGACAAACTGGTAATGATGCAAAGTATTTTGCAGGTACAACTTTTGCAGAAACAAAGGAAATGTACAAGACCAGGGTTGCGGAACGATTTTAGGTAACTCAATACATATCTTAACTCCTTAACTCCCAGAAGTGATAAACATGTAACTTCTTTCAGTAATATCCGCACATTATCCAACAAACAGGTAATAAGAATATTTAAACTTATCAGGTAGTAGTTGTTATCTTGATCTAACATCAAATTCTCAAAACTAATTTAAATGGAAATGTGTAACAGCAAACGAGGAAAATTAGCAATCAGATCTTGGAAGTGAAAGGTTCAATCAAAATTCTGTGCAAAAGAGAGGAGTTAACAGACTTTTCTGTTCAATTTTTTAATGGCTAAGAATCTTGAATCATTTACATATGTTATTCTCTTTAAGGTTTGGCGCAATTGAAGGGAATGTGTAGACCAGACGTCAGCTGTACTCTAAACAAGGACACAGGGCTAGGAACTGCGTTTACATTGGCTCATGAAACAGCTCACAAGTAAGTCAATTAACATTCTATTGCTTTAAGCACGCGATAACCGCGATATGGATTACTTGTCGACGCATGCGCACTTCAAAAGTCACTCCTCTGAAAATCAACAAATATTCTTTAATATTTTTGCTTTTGTTGAGCATTATTTATTTGCCTTTTATCTTATAAGAGGTCAATTTTTCAAAAAATCGTGGAATCGCACAATAAGGGAAAACAGCACCTTGCATTGACCTTAATTGACCTATCATAGCGATTTTATCCACTGATAATCAGATAATTCAAATGTACCTTAACCATTCCTCTTCTTTTGCTGAGAGTTGGTCCATATTCATCAACAAACAAAAAAATCGATACCATACTCGCTCAAGAGAAAACGATGCGCGATGAAAATGCTTATTCAATTGCAATAAATAACCAAAGAGCGCAGCCCTGATCAGTTGTGTGTTCCTGTTTTTCCTTTACCAGTCTCGGCTCTGAACACGACGGAGAGGGGAACAAATGCAACGATGGCGTCTACATTATGGCGACTAGGGCAAGTGGAAAAGTGACAGCGTTTGATTGGTCGCCGTGCAGTAGGAATTACGTGACAAAATTTTTACAGTAAGAGGGGTTCAATTTATATTCAACTCTACCATGTCTACGGTTTGCAATGGCTGTTCTTTGCGCTTTTCTAAGTGTGCACGACATAATATAATCTCGATGTCGGAGGTATCCCCAGCATCATATCACCGTCAGCGAAAAAAAGAAAATGGGAAAAGAAAACTAGCAATGCTTTCAAGCTGACTAAGACAAAGCCACGTAGTGGTTCGTAAGCCTCTATCGTTTTGGTAGCTTATGAACGTGTGAACCACAGGATAACCATTGTCATGATTCCGAGGCACGAATCTGTGAAAATTCCTCTGTGATAAAATCATTCAGAGTTTTACGGCTCCGTAATAGGCAGGTTAATTAGCTATGGCTATTTCCTCTAATTATATTCTTTTTCTGTCCCTGTTTACTGAAATGTTGCAAATGGCGAATAACTTGTTTCTTTTTTTAAGAACGCAGCAAGCTAAATGTTTGAACGATGACGAACCCAAGAGCAAATTTGAAATGCCAAAAGGCCTACCAGGAAAGATTTACGACGGAGATGATCAGTGTGTGCGCATGTTCGGAGCAGGTGCCAAAGTCTGCGATATTCCGGATTTAAAAGCGGTAACTATAAAATTTGCGTTAAACAGTCTCTTTCTCGTTTTAAACAGAATATTTTCTTAAATTACTTCAATAATAGTCAGTGAGGGATATTGAAGCTTCGAATTGATAGGTGCAGTTTTCGAGCTGAAGTTTAAAGCTAAGTCCCTCGTTTGAAACGCTGCCAAACAATGAATTTTCGTATTTTTATTCGACTGTCAGTTTGGCTAGGAGAAAACCTGCTCTTGTTTTGCCTAATCGAACTTTTCTTTGATACTTGGTTGTAATTTTTGAATTGGTTGGGAATGGCAGAGAGTACTTGTATATGTTACAAGAACCGAAATTATTAGATATGACATTGATGGATTACCGCTAAATACCGCTAATAAATACTAGTTTTGTGTAACTTACAACTTAAATCTTTGTATCCTTCTATAGAAAATGTGCGTCAATTTACACTGCGAAAAGCCTGATGGGTACTGCTCCTCAAACGATGAACCAGCCGCTGATGGAACCAAATGCGGAAATAAAAAGGTTACATATAACAAACAAAAAAGCTTATCTTGAATTAATCTGAATTAGTAGAATCATAAAAAGCTTATCTTGATTTATTCTGATGATCTTTTTCTGTCTCTTTATCTTTCTCTCTCCCGTATTTTCTTTTTTGTTGTGATTGATTCCTCAGTGGTGCATGCATGGTCGCTGTGTATCTATAAAAAACAAGCCGGGATACCAAGACGTGGATGGCAATTGGGGAGCCTGGAAACCATGGAGTAACTGTTATCCCCAATGTGGCCAAGGTCTTAGCACGAGGGAGCGTGCTTGCGACAATCCAGCGTGAGTAACATGAAGTCACCTTAGCCTTATTTGAGAAAAGATTGCTATTATCATCAAAGATTTTTACAACCTGATTTAGTTTAAACTGTTTATTCGTGATCGTAAACAACCCCTGCTCGACCAGTGCAGAGTTGAAGAAGAAGCTTCGGCAGCTTAACTGCGATTTCCTTTACTTGTGCGATCAAAATAATCATATGATAGTTTCACAGATAATATGAACCTTCTAATCTGCCCCAGATTTCCGCTAAAGAGAGAGAATTTTCACTAACTTTCTGGATAAACCTTAACCTTGATGGAGCGAAAATCTCCTCGGTCCTCTGTTACTTCCTCATCAACAACAAGAAGGGTAATAAAATTATCTTAATTTCTATTTTGGAAAGAAGCATCTGGTTATGAAACATAGCAAATGGGTATTGTGGAAAAGTAACCACTGAACGGTAAGACAACCTTCACAAGGTAAAGTTAAAATGACAAATTAATTATTTTCAGGCCGAAGCGCGGAGGGAAACTATGCCAAGGAAAAGCTAAGGAATACAAGATTTGTAATAACCCGGTAATTACTTTTGAAATTTTTTGTCTGAACTTTTTTCACTCGCGTGCATTTCATCATAGGTATTTCGTCTGTATATGTAGTTTTTGAAGTCATGATTGCAGTTTATTATTCCACTAATATGTCGTTTTACCAAGATGAATGAAAACGCGTATAATATACCACAATATTACACTGGAGAACAGGGGGAAAACACGGAGCAACAAAATGGCCGCACTGAACGATCCGAGCTTTGATTGAGGCTGATTTTTTTCATTGATGATTACGAGAACATTTTAATGCTTTCGTTCCTATTGTTTTCGCCTTTCGCGTACGATACACAGATAAGGCCAATGGTTGCCATCGCAAATTAAAAATACTAAAAGTAAAATAACAAATCCTCTACTCGATGATTTAGCAAATAATTCGAGGGGACATTTTGAACGTTGCTCGTATTTTTCCATGTCTCTTCGGGGCGAGGACTATCCGTGCGTATTATATGTTAAACCAGGGAATAAGGTGTATATATTAAATGTCCTAAAACAGATAACAACAGATTACTGTTGGGCAGACAAAAAGCTTGTACATACAATCCTCCTGAAAAAAAAAATGGAGTCTTTGTCCCGCTCAATATCTCAACGCTATATTGAGGAAGTAATTTTAATTAGTAGATGGTACGATTTTTTTTCATTTTTAGAAATGTCCATCAAGCTTCGAAAATCCAAGGATGAAACAGTGTAAGGATCACAGACATGTACAGTTTCAAGGAGGCCCTTTTAACTGGATCTACGATCCATACTATGCACAAGGTTGGTCATTCAGAGTCGTCACCAGATTCACACTTACTTTGATACCAGTCACAGATGATGCACACACCTCTGCATATTTTGGTTAAGGACATTTGAAATCAATTTCTACTGAATCCACAGCGAAAGATGAGCTTCAGTTTCACAGTGAGGGAAATAACAAGAATTACACAAAGAAACATAATTTATTGAGACAACAGAAACAGAAAAGTAAAATGTAACATTAAGTATAAAAATGTGCAACCCACACAATGTTCGTGGTATTAACCCTTACTGCGAGGGAAGGAATCAAGCCACCCTGATAGATTAATACTATCTTGTTATTGTTTCGAAGTTGTCAAAAAATTAGAGTTATTGTATGGATATTTTAAATGTGCGAAATATTGCAATTTAACCTGCCACTTACTAAATAAAGTGTAGATTAAAGCTAACAAAAATTAGCGCCTCTTGGACCAGCACGTGATGGTTTTCACGAAGTATCAATTTCCTAAAAAAAATAGGTATATTTAGAATGGCTTTCCGTTTTCTGTTTAATCAGGAAGTCCTAAGTGCGTTCTAAGTTGTGCCACAACTAACGGAGATACCACATCCTTTGGAAACGTCAAGGATGGAACACCTTGCACTGACCAGCCTAACAGTGGTGTCTGTATCAATGGAAAATGCCAGGTAAGTAAAGAGGCTTGAGAAGATCATGCACTCAAGGAATGAATTAGAGAAAAAAGGCGCCTTTCCTTTTGCCCGTTCACTGAACAGGTGAAATGTGTGCGCTTGGGCTGTCAAGTTATACTTTAATTAGCACGGCGAGAGTGCATTTTGAAAGACTGTTGTCAGTATTATCCCTTCATATTGCATAAACGGAAATTAATATAGAATGGGCATTAGATCTGACGGAAACCTTGCGAAAAAGAGTCTGCATAGTTTTCGTAAGATTGAATGCATATACACCGGTACACGTAACTACGAAATATTTTAGCCATTGTTTAGAGCAAAACCATCATCTAAACCACCTTCAATTCAACAAAACGTTTTTTAAAACTTATAGTTTAACTTTAAACTTGAAGTTAAGTTTGTTACCCGTGCGAAGAAGGCTTATCGCTTACCATGAAAAATTAGAAAACGATCATTTTACTTCAAGAGGTCAATTTATTACGAATAATCTTCCCGCCCATTGATTATTCCAAACTGTAGCCTAAGCTGGAATGCTGATTATTAAAAAACTGGGCCTAAGATCTATTTACAATGCGTATCTCGCTTTGAAAATTTTCTCTCAAGAAACCAAAGCCCAACAAAAGTAAGCCCAACAAAAGTAAGCCCAACAAAAGTAAGCCCAATCCCAGCGGTGTTGCGAAGAAGACAACTTTTACATACAGCAAAGTTCCACCAGCAGGTAAGTTCTGAACAGTAGAAAACAGAACTATAGAAAACGGTGACTAAGGTCTCTGTATTCTCTCTCTAGTTAAACATATTATGTCATATTTCGGATACTTAAAAATAGAAAGATAAAAAGTCCCTATTCCATACTTTAACACTAGAGTTCCTTGTTCCAGTCACTGCGTGAAAGGGAGTCGGGGTTGGTGAAAGACCGGAGCATATAGTTACTTTGGCGCTTGACAATTGAGTGATCAATCTTTCAAAAATCACTGTGAGATAAGAGGGGGGTTGGTATCATGCAACCGTGTTTTATTTAGTTTCATTTCAGGGCTTTCCTTAATTGAAATATTGACATTTTGTGTTGATAAATACTAAGGCTTACCACTATTCATAAAGAAGAGTAATTGAAAATCAGCACTAACCACCAAAAAACTTAGGCGTTTCATTACTTTTAGTAATGATATAAAACACTGAACACTGGAGAAGTGAGAGGGGAGGAGGGAGGGGGTAGTCTTGCACTACTGCTACACATTTCATCTGCTTAATCCTTTGGCATTTAACAAATCCGCACAAGCACTTGCAATTGCGTCTAAAAGATTTCCTTAACATCTATATCATAACTCTCTCAGAATTGTTGATTGCTCTTGCGTTTCAGATGAATGGTATGTCCCCATCGCAACAATTCCAGCTGGAGCAAGGAATGTCAAAATCGAAGAGGCGACAGCTTCTGAAAACAACTTAGGTAAGTATGGCAAAAGAATTAAACAGAATATTATTCATTTCACCTTCCTTTGGGTGACAGTGAGCATGAGAAAAAATACTTACGTGCTTATGACCTCAACGAATCTCAAAACTTATCGGGCATTTTGGCTTTTGAAGTTACGACATGATGTGTGTGACACAATTTTGAATTCTGATTGGTCCCTTGCGATTTCTTTTATAGTCGAGTAATCACAAAATCACGTGACAATGGGTCTACGCCTATTTCTCCATTCATAACTTCATGTAATTTCTAAAGGATCCCATTGTGCCATCTGCCAGCGTGTCACATACAGACGTACTCACTTGGCTCGAACTTAATACACTACTACTTCTTGTTAGGCGTTTCGAATGTACGTCTCGAAACTTTACTCTGAACGTTTTCGAGAGTTTGAATGAACATTCTTACCAAAACAATTTTTCAGTGATTTCACCTTGTATTTTACAATTCATGGGTAAAGCTGCATCAGTTAAGTTACCTGCCACTTCTTTGTCTTAAGCAAATCGGAGCGGTCGAAAATTATGGTAAAACAAATTATGTAAGTGTCGGGCTCAAAATAATCTCCAAAAGACATGAATGGAAACTACTTGCTGAATTATACAACGTTGCACCGCTTCAGTTTTAGAGGACGCTGACTACAACCCTGTTCTTGATTACGACTCGTTCCTTGCTAATTTTGGTCCAAAGACATTCACAGCGGATGGAAATAAGTTTAAGTTCCGGAAAAGAAATCAAAAAGAACTCGTCGAGGCTAAAGGCCCACTGACAAAGAGCTTTGCATTACTGGTAAGTAAAAATTGTTTAAAACAAATGTGCTGAATGTGAGTAGGTAATTCAGTATTGCTGGCATAAATGGCATTTCAATGTACTTTCGAATTTTCTTGACCATTAGCAAGTGGAAGTTATTGATTTGCAAGGAGGAGATTTATAGACTTTACTGAAATTAGCTGAGAACAGGTCGTCATCACGGGCTATGAACTGATAACGTTGATAACGTAAATGATCAATTCAAAACAAACTTCGTCAATCTATTGATTTGATAGTTAAGTAATTGATTTATCATAATTTTATAACTTTTTGCTCATTATAATCCTGAAAGAGAAGAACACGCAATTAGCAAAGTAATTGGGACAAGAACTTTCGGCGTTAAATTTTAAAACTGTGGTGACTGAAAACACTCTTGTTAAATTTGAGGGTTGTGTGAATGTTCCTGTGCTTTATTCCATTAATTTAAGCTTTGATTTATTTTTCCAGTATGAGAAAGTGGACGAATATTCGAAATATACGGTGAAATACGAATACATTAAACCTGATGCCCAGTCCACAAGGAGTCTCGGCCTCGATAGCGATTTTCCTGAACTCGTCCGAGAGATTTACGAGTTAGATGAGGAGCTTGGGCAGGACGACGAGGACTCAGGTGAAGCGAGGTGAGGCTGAAGGTGTTTATGCACATGCGTTGATGTTCTATTTGCATTTCATATTTTAAGTACCCTGACAGGTTTGTATTGGTCTGGAACATGGCTTTTAACCTCGCCAAACATCTGATTAGCATTCATCGGCTTTCTACTATAAACTTGTGAGAAAACGAGATGTACCAAAACTTTGGCAAAGTGAATGTTTTTCAGTTTATTATTTTTCCGCTGGTATATGCATTCTAAGTAGTCGATGATCACTAAATATTTTCCTGGAATCACCCCAAGCTAGTCGATTATGATACTAAAGCACTAATTGTAATATTCATGACATCCGCGCGAGTTTTCGATCGTTCTAAAAATGCAGTTGCTCTTGTAGGTTACCTGACTAATTATACTAAACGAGATTAAATTCAGATCTCTTCAACAAAGGTTGTACAATGATCTCTCAGACTTCGTCTCGAGAATTATTCGACGAAATTCACTGTGATATATATATAGAGGTGAAAATTTTTTTTGGCAAATGAAGCGTTGGGCGGTTGAAAAAAAAATCCATGTGACAGTTTATTGTTTTGAACTGGAATTTAGTAAACATCAGTTATTGAATCTGATTAATGCTCCGGACGTTCTACCACTGAGCTTGTGGCAGTTAAGACTATGATACCCTCAAAATGGTGATCAATTAAGAAACAAATCCACTTTAATTATTTTAACCTTCTAATGGTTTCACTTTCCATCTAGGTGGGAGATAGGAATATGGACTGATTGTACAAAGAACTGCAATGACGGCGAGCACGGAATGAGAACACGAGAAGTTTTCTGTGTGATAGATTCACAAGGTGTTGAGCTGGAAGTTGACGATAGCAATTGTAATGAAACTAAACCAGCCAGCGAAGAAGCTTGTGGAAATCAGCCGTGCCCGGCAGAGTGGTACACAGTGCATATTGGACAGGTAAACCGCCGTCAGTTGATCTTCTCGGTAGTTAGAAACCATGATTCATTTTGATTTTATTATAAAGGTTTCGTTTGTTTAGGAGAGCTATTCAAAGCATCCTACTGAACCAATCAAAGTGATGGCTTTCAGTCTTTCCTTCGCATACAATACAAACGAAGCCTGATCCCAATTTTAGCTTCCCAGTTTCTTTTAACTGACATCGTTGACTAATTTTCACACGCTCGTAACAAATTTCATTGAAATTCTCGCACTGACAGGTCATATTCCCTTGAGCTCTGCACGGATGCCTTCTCAGCTGTCCATCTCTTTCTCGCCAGCCGCCCTATTTTCCGCGTTAATGTTTACTTGTGATGTTTTTTTCTGGGGCTTTTATTTTGCCAATTTTTTCTATTCCCTTTACATTAGCCATATCTTGTCTGCATTCATCACTAACCGCTTTCCTTTGCACTTTTGAAAATAGTTGTATCCGCATGTTACTGAAACGTTTCGTATTTCGTCTCTGGTACTTCTTACCAGAACAACACCCCTAACGCTAATTCAAAGCTGCAGGACCTCCCCCCTTTTCTTGCAGCACATTCAAAAGAAAGTTGTATCAGTCCGTTTATTAGTTGCTTTTACGGTGTTCCTGTAGTGTTCAACCTCGTGTGGCCCTGGTGTCCAACCCTTGGAGGTGGAATGTGTGAAAATAAACTCTTCAGGTGAAACAAACTCTGTGGATCCAAAGGAATGCACTGACATTAAACCACCTACACATGTGGCGTGTAATGTTGAGAATCCTTGTGATGGTCAGTCGGATGACGAGGAATAAATCAGGTAATATTCATCGTAAAAGTCACTGTTAATAAGGAATAAATCAGGTAATATTCATCGTAAAAGTCACTGTTACAAGATCATTAGCATGAGCTATTACGTTGGAGCTGATTTACAGCGGATGACGCAAATTGCATACGAAACAAATGCAATGCTGTTACTGATTTTATCTTTGTGACGTAAGAATTTTCTTTTTCTTCTCAGAAGCAGACACAACGATAGGATGATGGATCGAAGAAGATTAATGTAAATAATGAAACCTCCTGTGTTAGAATTACCCTGATTTATTGAACTACATAACGAAGTTTTGATATTTTCGTAGAATATTGGATTAGTTTATTAGAACAACACAAGTATAGGAGAAAGGAACATTTATTGTTAGCAGAGGTGGACCTATAGGGATGATCATGATCATTGTTAGCATTCGTACGGCTGATTCTGCTAAAGCTTTCGTTGCATGATGCTTAAGATTTTTCCTTTTTTTTTTCACGCATGTGCAATGCCACCTATTGTCACGTGGTTCTTTTGATTTCTCTGGCTTCTGCAACTTGGATTGTGATTGGCTATCAAGTTAACAAGTAGTTTTTGTCGCGTCTAGTAAACTTCACATAATCTGTATTCTGTCGCTCATTGGTCTTGACGTCTGAAGGAAATTTCGTGTTTCTGATGTGGCAAATTGGAAAAAATGAAGGAACATGAGGTTCCACAAGTTTTTATCGATTAAAAGCAAATCTTAGATGTTGATAATTGAATCTACAGTATTTCCGTATAGAGTTTCTGGTAGATTCTAGGCTAATCGATTGATGAATTCATAGATGGTTATCCTGGGAAACAGTTTAATTTGTTGATAGAAATCCTCTGACAAGTGATTGAATTCAATAGAATTTAACGTTTAGAAGTATTTATTGACTTTCTTTGTTGCCAGTAATAACAACTTAGTCATTTGTACAATGTAAATAGCAAAGAGTTTGTAAAAGGCTATCCCTCAAAATTGACTAACTTAAAAGGTGACTCCTTCGGTGATTGCTGTATTTAGTAGTACCTTTTCAATAAAATTTCCGCCTTTTTTCAGTCGCTAAATGTGTGAGTTTATCGTTGTCATTTGAAACTAAAACAGTTCTATCCTTAAGCCCAATGGTGATTTAAAGAGGTTAAATATTATTCCTATGAAATGGGGAAAGGACAAAGGATTGATGCGGCAAATTAGACAGTACAACAAATGGAGCACAAGATGATCTTCTTCTCACTATTAAAAATGAAAAAAGAGCCGCAAGAACTCCAACATTGTCTATGAGTTTACATTCTAGACTTGTTTGTTGAGGCAGTTTTGCTTTCAATAGGGTTCTCCCCTTATAAAAATACGTTGCTTACCAAGAAACGAGACTGGGAAACCGTTTTCAGAGTCGTATTTTAGTACGTCTCGACCCGAAAGTATCGATTGTAAAGGAAATTAGCGAGCCACGTTTCTTCACGGAACAGATAACCTTTTAATATGGGTAACGGGAATCGATTTTACTATTAAGCCAGTCAGAAATTTAGATCTGTTAAATTATATCTAAATTATCGGGTCTCATTCATCGAATTAAGACAAATAAATAATATTGAAACCTGAAGTTAAATGCTTTATAAGTCTTTCAAATAGTTGTAACTTATTTCCAACGATAGAACAGCTATAAGAGTTTTTTTTCTCTAGATACTCCTTATTTTATATTTTAAATTAAATATGTTAAAAAATGTTCGTGATTCCGTGACAAAGAGTGATTAGGGTTTTATTTTTCGTTAATGGAAGTATCTTTTGTACTTCCTTTGTCGCAGTGGGTGACGCTTAGCTTCAGGCAATGTATTTGAACGTGATGTATCACCCTAGAATCTCCCGTGAAAATCGCGTCGGTGAGAAATGTGTGGAACTTTCGGGCATGTAGAGATAAGCGCAACTTGAAAGTAGTTTACTGAGAACATTTGAGGAAGTTTTAAGGCCGATTGAAACGTAACAAATGTGGCTTATAATCATCCGGAATGAACTATACTTTGGTCTAGTTTCATCATTGATCGTAGCCACAGCTTGATGTCAGTATTTAAACACTTTGGTGTTTTGAAAAATCCTGTAAAGTTATCGGGGATGTGACTCATTTGACATGATTCTTGTTGTCTTCGTATCGTAAGCGTTGATCGAAAGCAGCTAAACTCTACAGGACTCGGAATCAAATTGAATTCGACAGCTTGGATTAAACGAAACAATGCACAAGCTACAATGCTCCAAATGGAAAGAATACATTAATGAGGAAAAGAAAGAAAAGAAAAAACCCATACAGTAATTAAATGACAATCTTACTGTAGGTGAACAAAGGTCTTTCGCTCACGAATATATATAAATCATCATGGAACCAAGTCAAGTTAAAATCATGGTTTTGCTTTCATGAATAATTTCCTGAGTGATCGAATTCACTCTTGTATTTCAAAACGTAATCAAAATTTTAAGACTTCGCAGACCTCACCGGTGTGGGTAATCTCTATTCTTAGCCTCTAACATGTATTTTTGGCTGTTATTTGAATTTTCGCCCACGCGAAAGAAACTGTGAACTATTTTTGTCTCAGAGTCCAAATGTAATCGTGGGGTGACTAAAACGCTTAGACGTGCGGCCAAGTTAAGCATGCACTCTCATAAGCTTGTAATCAAAAGGTGTAGGCCGGAACATGATATGTCATTGAGAAAGCTTTGCATTCAAAGGTCGACGTCAGGGATATATTGAATTATGATAGCCTATTCGACTTTTATCGCATAAGTTTGGAAAGGCTACATATAATCGAACTTTATGTAGAAATTGACTTATATGCTGTAAATTGTAACTTATATGTCACTGCATATGAATCTATGGCCTAGTATATTCCGCATTTTGTGGGTAATTCCCGGAGTAGAAACACAAACATTTAGTTATTTGAATTCACTTTCGCCTCTTCACTCAAAGAGTGCCATATCACTTCCTCAACGGCGAATGTACTATCGATAAAATTAAGAAAGAATGATATTGTTCGTTTGTCACTGGCGTGATGAAGAGAAACGATCTGATTCCCTCCGTATATCTGGACCTTGATTTTCTTTGAAACCAGGTTAGAGGCGAAAGAAAATCATGAGCAAATTCAAAATCTTCTCTTTTCATTTCTTCATCCAGGGGCAAAGTCATTCTCAAAATTTTGATTGACACCACACGGAAGAACGGCAAAAATTGAAGAAGGTGGATTCTCTGAATGCTGAAAGCTACCTCTGGTGTCCTTCATTGATAAATGTCATAGTTTTTATCAAATTCAGTCAATTTATATTTCACACAATAAATTGATCATTCCGAATTTATAATTCAACGAATCCTACCGAATTTCCTAATACTGTCCTTCATGCTTACTTTCGAGTTAATTTCACTTAAAATCAGCTGATATTATGTGTCCTCGATAAAGAGATTTATTCGGAAAAATTAGAGATTTTTCCAGAGATCTTCTGATATTAAGTTCAGCCCACTTTGAGTGCCTCAGGCGCCGGAAAGACCGTAAACGTAATTAATCGACGGAACGGTGGTTACGAGACCTCAGATGTTTACTTACTGCTGCCTTTATTGAAAATAATGGAAAATTGTCGTGTTGTGTCCCTTTTTAATCGGAATTCACCACACAGCAAATAACAATTAAATAGTTGATTACTTTCAATGCCATTGAGAAATTCCGCCTAGGATTCATTCAGACCTTTAGCAGAACAGACTATGCTTTTCAAAACATAAACTTAAATGAAAAGCCAAGTTCGGCCAAGAAGGGCGTTCACTTTTGTGGGCGTAACCTGCAGCAATCCGGAAAGAAAAATCCTGAGTGTATGGCGGCTGTATATTTTTTTAAAGAAAAATTGTATTCTGCAGTTTCCGCGAGAAAGTTTTAAATGTTGCATGAAAAGAAAGACTTTTTCTTTTAAATTTAATATGAAGTGAATCCAAAACAATTACTACAATAAATTCACAACGGTTTTTTTTTTCCTTACAGATCCAAAGATCCCGTACCATTCAAATTTTGTTGGAAATAAAACTTCCTTTTCCATACAGATGTTTATCTGATTAGCTCCTTTTTTTCCATAAATATCTCTCTTTCAATTCCTTTTGCCATGTCTTGTATCAGAACGATAATTAATAACAGACAAGAAATATAAATAGAGTAAACAAGAATCAGAAGCTTTCATGCATTCGTTCTCCCTCTGCGGTGAAAAAAAAACACACATAACTTATGCCCTAGCTACCTTCATAATCGAGCGTACTTCATTTTTTTCCTCCACAGAAATTATGTTACTTATAACCAAAATCTGATCTTCGTCAATCGCGAAAGGAATGAGTAAGTTTATCTGTGACTTCCTCGGTAAAATACGGTGAAGCGAAACCCTTGCTAGCGTTGGGAACATTTCGAAAACATGGAAGTTGCAATTAAGAATTGGTGAGTCAACCTGTTGAAGTAAAATTACTACAGTCAACACGCCAATTTTGCCATTTTAAGGTCAAATTATTGCTGAGATGGCTTGGTGTACTGCGGTTAACCCGAATTTTTCGAAGAAACAGCGGGAATTCTTTTAACTTTTATTTTTAGCCATTATACCATTTACTGTCCTACAGATGTGAGAGCATAATAATTTGAACTATTAGGGACGTTCTGTTGGGTATTCTTACTACAGGAAATAAGACAATTTTAAATATTTTTTTGAAGCAAGCGAGGTGGAAAAGATGTTATCAACATTAGAAAGTGTCATATCGAAAAGAACTCCCTGACACCCTCAGAAGCTTTAAAAGGAGGCAGGTTGTGCCTTCTAATTGTGTTTCTTTGTTTATTTAGGTCTTTAATGGGCAGAAGTTTGGAGAGGAACCGACTGAGACAAAATCATTGAGGAGCTGCCAGCAATATTCCATCAATATCGAATAAAAACATCAAAACAACAGCGAAATTTTTGCTCATTTGAAAGTATAATTATCTCAGGAAATACACACATACTCACTGAGGTGCACCTCAATACGACTTCATTTAGTCAAGGGTTGTCGGCTGGCAAGTAACTTGTGGCTTTCATGGGAAGATGATCTTGTATTCTCTTACACCGTTTTTCGTTTTAATTTTTATTCCGCGGGCTACAGCAAATCCTTACAAGGTAGGAGAGGTTAAATGTGAGAAACAAAACAATTTCAAATATGAATTAATTTAATTTTCACTCGGATTCAATGCGTAAAACTGTGCTTATATGTTACTGCTTTGTTTCGAATCGAGAATGTGCACACTTTGTTGACACCAGACGAAAGGGAGAAGATATTCGGGGAACCTTTTCCACAAAGTGGTGAGTACTGTGAAATGTTCTTTTGAGCTCAGCTCAGGTTTCTTTTTGTCTTGTATCCAATTTTTGAACAGGGAGGAGTGGCAATATATCATTCAGATTTGTAATTGTAACGATCGTAGTTAATCTAGGAAGCCAACTCATCATACAAATTCTCACACACAAGATAAAAATTAATTCAGTTATTCGTGTTGCATTGTAAAAAGCTTTAAGAATTCAATTTAAATCTTGCGACAAAAAAGGAGTTATTTTTTAGGTTATATCAAGATATAAATCACATCAAGTTACATCTGGCAATTTTATCAACTTAGCTACTCAGTTTCCTCGGATCTTTTCTCTTCCGCCACCAGATGTACAAATGGCGATAAACCTTTTTATTTCAAAAACATATGATTGAATTCTATTCTTTTTGTTCATGTTTTGAACTGTCGCGAAGCTAAGAACAAAGGTTTTGTTTTGAAAAAGACAGGAAGGGAAATGTATCAGTGTGCAAAACCGTTACAACCACGTGTGAGATCATGTGTTTGATCAGAAAGCCTCTTTTATTTGGCAGAGCTGTTGCGATCTTATGAATTTTTTCCTCACACAGCCGATACCAGTAAAACATTTACCACTGAAATTTTTCAATTTTGTGACTTTTAAGCGCAAATTGCCATAATCTAATGGTATCAGTAGATGTAAAGCTAATTTCAAGGATTATTGAATAGGAGTATTTTATCAAAGGTTTCAAAGACTGGAAAGATTACGGCTTAATTAGAACCCTTTGTTTGGAGCTCAAAAAAGCTATGGATCTTCGTGTCTGATTCCTGCCGACACGATCTGAGAAAAAGATATAGGCAAGAATTATTTAGATTAACTTGGCTGGAAGACATATGTTAAAAGTGGTTTCGAATAATCTGACCACAATCTAAGCTGAGGAAAATTAAAACTGATTTAAGTCGCACGTTTTTTGGCAGGAACTCTTTCTATTTCCTCTGAAATGGTGGCTATCGCATTTCTTAATCAATTCAGTCCGATAAAAGCTTTAATCAAATGAAATTTGAAATTTTATGTGATTACTGACAGAGTTAGGAATTCTAAGTCGTTCCTCTTAGTTGATGAAACAGTTAAAAAATACGAGTAGGTCCAAGTATAATTTCGGTATCGAAGAGGGAATACTTCTGACGAATTGATCAGATCGAATCATTCGACACATGCAAGTCGAAAATTCTTAAAATGCTATTTAATCGAATAGTGCAATTATATTATTGAGAAAAATTATTGACTTGAAATTACTCTGCAAAATTACTGCGGTCACAGGTCTGTCATTTTTATTTCATCGGATTACTTATTTTTGAAAAAGAGTCTCCAAATACTTCAAGTCGACATAATACCACTTTCTGGTTTTACTACGCAATAAATATCTGCATAATTGCCACTTAAATCTCACAGTACGTACTGATCATACAATGGATATTTCAATGGTAAAAGCATTGTCGGGGATTTGGTTTTCAATCGCGCGGGCCGCATAAAGACTCGCCAATCAATAAGTCAGTCCTATGCAGGTAGATAAATATCTGCTGGCGACATATTGTCCTCCGATCATGTCTGTTATCTTAAACAAAGAACGATCGAGCCATGACTAATGTGATCTTTTCCGGTTAAGACTGTCTATATCTACAATGTATCTACATATTGAGATAGAAACACATTAGTTCTTGGAAAATGTTCTACGAAATTATAACTGAACTTTAAAACATAAGCAAACAATCGATTTTTTTAAAAATATGTACCTCATATCTCCATTCAGAATCAGCTACACTTTTACCTTTTATCTCTATTCACACTTCAAAACGCTATCTTACAATGCTCTAAGTACTAATGGTTGCATTACTCCAGTTAGCCGCAACAAGAGTCATCAATTCTGCATAAATGCGTGCGGTATAAAATTAGGGCTAATTAAAACTGTAAAAATCCAGTGAAGTATCATTAACGGCTCAGACTAAAATAAAGAAACTGTTAAGTTCAGAAGATTATTCAACCATGATTAAAGCATAATGAGAGGGAACATTTATTAGGTCAATGTAACATGTAACAACTTCAGCATGGGTAGAAAAGCGGGGAATATTCTCCTGGCTGACGTTTAAATGCAAGCTGTAATATACGCCTTTTTGAGATCAATACATGACTCTGTCCATCAGAAAAGTATAGATTAAGTGGTCATTCAGTCAAATGTGATATTTCAAGTTTTCATTGCTCAAAAAAGTTTTTCTCTTCTTGCAATAAATATTTATTGCAAATGCAAATCATGAAAGGTACATATGAGTGAAATGGCTGATAGCATTTTGTTCCTAATATAAAGTGTAGTTCGTTTGAATACTAGTCTTTGTGAAAGAGGCAAAGATCATGATAATATTAATTTTTTTAGGGATTTTTTTTTACTGTTTTATTGAATTTTTGGTATAACTTCTTACGCCTATGCCGTCCCTCCATGAAATATTTCTTGGATGATGAGCTCAAATCGTGCACCATTTCATTACATTTTCATTTCTCCTGAGAAAACATTTCGTGATCTTAAGAACTCTAAGAAGTGTTACAACCCATGCTTTTAAGGGTAAAATCTAGCTTCTATCTCAACAACGCATTAATTTAGTTCCAGATTATCACGTTACCCATCCCGTTCAAGTTGACGAAAGTGCCAACTTCTTGACTCGTGACCTCTCAAATGGAAATCAAAGAAAGCGCCGAGATTTAGCAGGAGCAAAAGGAGAACCAATGTACTTCCACTTGTCAGCGTTTGGCCAAAACTTTCACTTGAACGTAACTTTAAATGATGAACTACTCTCACCCAACTTTGTGGTCGAGATTCGAGGAAATCAGAGTTCTCGATTTCATTTGGATTTTGAACATTGCCATTACACCGGCCAGGTAGTATCTTCAAAAGGATTAGGAACTAGAGTGGCCGTGAGTAACTGTGATGGACTGGTGAGTAATGTTTTGATACTGCTGAATTCCTTGCAATGACAAAATGTCTTGATACTTACTTTCACCGATCAACAATTCTCTTTCTAGCGAGGTTTGATTCGTACTCCTGAGGACGTTTTTACAATAAATCCATTACCCGACCGATTAGGACTGGACAAGAACAAAACACGAGCTCACGTGATCCACAGAAGGTCTACCACACCCCTGGAGAGTGTTGGGAAGGCTCTCAGAGTTGAGAAACGATCCGAAAACTGGTGTGGAGTTCAAGGTAGTAGTTAACGTAAAAAGAATACTTATATAAAATGTAATTTTCTGGCAGTTTTTCACTATTGTGGAACAATTCATTTCTAAGCCAAACACAATGTCGACTCAATGTTCACCTTTTTTACCTCCAATTTCCGATTCTCTCAAGAAGAAAGAGGAGCGCAGGTTCAATTCCCGAAAAACAACTAGAGATCTAACCTAGATACAGAGAAACTGCGGGGTTCTTGGAACAATCCGTTTAGTGCAGCGTATCAGATTAATTTGTGTTCAGCAAATGCCGAGCGAGTAATTGACAAAGTATCAAATGTGGCCGTTTTAGGAAGATGAAACTCTAATTCATTGCAATAACCGTTTTAATTTCAAACAAAACATTTTCAGCAGGATATGCTCATGTTCCCCTGGAATGAGTTCCTTTACCCTTTAGCAGGCCAGTGGGGACGATCGAAATTTAGCAGGCGGACGAGCGTCCATTTTCGTCCGAAGACCCGCGCTGCTTTCGTTCGCCCGCATTTTCGATTGTCGCCACTGATGATCAATACCCCCAGTCTTGGCCAATAGACTTCGCTTGAGGTCGGTTTTCTTCTTGAGCATTCGGAAAAAGCTATTTATCAGTACGAAAATAAATATTATTAGGAGTCAACAAGAAATCGAACTGAATACACATAAAAGTCGCAAGTAGCCACGGTTTTAGGCTTGCACTTGATTGGTTGAAAATATAGTATAAGTCAATTTCTAGATCAATCACAGAGCCAGTTGCATAAAACTTTCACAGCCCCGGATAACTTTAGAAACTCAAGAGGCAATAATTCTAAAGTTCGCCACAAAGGTTCATAACTATTTCATTGAACTTTAAACAAGTTAGGGTCGACCGTGATGAATATCTTTTTTTTTGCCGTTGTAGACGAACCAAGCCCTAGAATAAAACGCGCAATATTTGATCTGCCCGCCTCAGCGGATTATAGCCGGGACTTCACAATAGAAACGCTTGTCGTTGTCGACAAAAAGATGACAGATTTTCATGGAATTGAAGAGCTCAAAGTTTATGTGCCAAGTCTTATAAATATTGTAAGTTTACCTCTCGTTCTAGAAACATACGTTTAAAAACATATATTTTACGTTTGGGAAAAAAGGGAAATGCAAGAGAAGAATACGATCCATGATTTACACCAATTTGCTATTATGTGTAATTAAAAAAACCTATTTTGTACAGACGGCATGGAAGGTTTTTTCTTTCTTTATTAATCGATAGCATTGCACGTTAGGTTTACAATCTTTTAAGCGACACTTCCATTGGAGCGAACGTAAAATACGTCTTACAGAAGCTGCTGATTCTGGAGCATGATCAGGTAAGCGGATTGTGTGTGATCCTTTGTTAACATGATTCACATTTTTACAAACACACAAAAAAGGGCATAAATGTATTGCCTAACCCTTTTTTGAAATTCCAAAGAATAATCCAACATTTCGAAGATGGACGCCGCCATTTTGAACACAACTGAGTAACCTGGCCGCAGTTTGCAAACAGCTGATGTTCAGCTTCTCGCCTTTCTTTCTCTGAAGGCTTTTCTTCGAGATCTCATTCCACTACAAAAACCAACACGCCAGACTTCAATCGACTAAAAAGAAGTGGATGAGAAAATTCGCTACATGGATGATCACAGTTAAATCCGTTTTTATTACTACGTTTAGTTGTTGCTTTCCAATTTCAAAAATTATCTACCCTTGATCGAGATGTAAAACACACGTTTTCGACTCTTCGTAAGCATGCTTCCGATTTTCTCCAGCCCTGGTAGCAGTTAGAGGGAACTCTCGATGAACTTATTTACTTCAAATGATATCTCGTTAGCATACAGCGGCGCATAGTGTACTAAGCGCGTATCAACATGGCCATGTATATTCATATCACTTGTTCGGATATTTTTAGGAAGGTCTTGTGATAAGCCCACATGCTGGTAACACCATGGCAAGCTTCTGTGAGTGGACTAAAAGACAAAACATTCAGGATGATAACAATCCTGATCACTTTGATCATGCAGCTCTCATCTCCAGGTAGGCATGAACTTAAGTTAAAGCAGCAAGACTCGCAGATCATCTCGCCTCTGCCCAAAATTTCTATGCAACAACAATCTGTCAACAAATTACTAATCTCAACGAAAAAAAAATCATGTCATATCTTCTCATCGTGATCGCAAAGCGCTTCATACGTGTTTTTCAGTTTAAGTGGTTCACTAGCACGTGTCGGCCCATTTCATTGCAGGTACGACTTCTGCCGAAATTCAGATCACCAAGAGAGCCAGAGCTGCGAGAAAGTATTAGGTGAGGCCTTGATCAATGCTTGAGAAGCAATATGGAGCTATATTTTATCCACCTACGCTAACAACTTTCGTCGCTGTTGTAGCTGTCGTTTTTACTGTTTTTATGACTATTACTGCTTAATCTTTCGCAAAGGTCTGGCACAAGTCGAAGGAATGTGCAGTTTAACAGGAAGCTGTACTTTGAGCAAGGATGGAGGTCTGGGTACGGCTTACACCATTGCACACGAGACAGGACACAAGTGAGTGCAGTCGTGAGGTCTGGGTTCGAGACCTAGTCGAGTTGTTGTTTTGTCTTCTTCTGCAAGACATTTAGTCTAGTCTGCAAGGGAAACCTGACGAAATATTGGGAGGGGAGGGGGTGGGGTTAGTAACCTGCGGAGGACTGGTATCCACTTCAGGAGGGAATGGTAACATTCGCTTCATGCTACGGAGATTAGGATACGCTCCGGAACTTGGTGATCCACTTGAATCGAGTGGAAAGTTACCTTTTATATTACGCAAGTCAGTGGTAGAGTTGGGTAGCATAGAGACGCAATGCTTGTACTCTAAACAATGAGGCACGTGAACTGGGCTCCAGGGTAACAGTTATGATTATGAGCGAATTGCATTTGACTCTACATCCCGGGGTCTGCCAGGGTGAAAGTGAATTGTTAACGTTCTTCGTCGTTACTTCTCACGTTTTGACCAAGGTAAGTATCTTATTTCTTCATTTTTTATGTCTCCCATTTTCTTTTTTCCTTTTTTTTTTCAACAGCCTTGGAGCTCAGCACGACAGTGCAGGTAACCCCTGCGCTGATGTCAAAAACATCATGTCTACACGAGCCAGTGGTAAAGAAACAGCGTTTGAATGGTCTTCGTGTAGTAGACGTTCAATTCACGCTTTCCTATCGTGAGTTCTTATTCCATTATGATATTAATTCCGCTTAGAAATTCCTCGACCATTTAAACCACATTATTTGCGACATGCTCGCAAGGGATATTCTTTAAGCTTCTTATTCGTTGTATTGTATTATTTGCCCTAAGTCAGTGGAAACTAGGAAAAATCTCTCTGAGAAACTTACGAAGCTAGTTTTGTAAGCATAGCTGTGAAAACAAAACTCTTCATTTTCTTGCAGGTCGGCTGGAATATGTTTGCTTCTAAATTAAATCGTTATTTTGCTACCTTTTGCCCCAAAGAATCCTTTCCTTACAACGTATGTTTTGACATTTCAATTCTACAAAATACAACTATCTGATTGTATCTTATATTTTTTGTGGCACTTTCATTTCCTAGCGGTGATCATGCACAGTGCTTAAATGACAAACCACAAAAGACCGTGGAATTACCGCAACGGCTGCCAGGAGAGTTGTATAACGCTGACGATCAATGTAAACGGACCTATGGAGATGAATCGCGGGAATGTCCAGCACCTTTTTTGAAAGCCGTAAGTAAATGAAATACAAAAGTCCTTTAGGAGATTTCCCTCGTCGCTTTTCGTTTGATGCTACACGGGGTATGATTACGTTCGAATAGGTGGGTCAAAGCTAGGTTTGGAAATGGTTCAGGCAATGTAGGTGTGTCGAAAGTAAAGGCAGATCAGGATTTTCCTGATTGAATTGATGGCGTGTTAAGAGGGAACAAGCAATAAAACATTCCAGTGGTGAAAAGTTCGCGTGCAGTGAGGTAGGATACATTAAAGCTCATTAAAGAGGCACATCGTCATAAACAAAGTGTAAAATATTGAATATTCTGAGATTTCATGACAGGGCTCGTAGGCAAACCTATTTCAGCTTTCGAGTGGGTAATAGCTGTGTTTCCTGCTCTTGAAATAGGCCGGTAACGTGTTTTTTTTTTAGTTTCAACACAGCAATATCTTACCGTGCTCCCAAACGGTTGTTTGTTCGTACACAATCAGCGCTTCAGTGCTCTCTTGTGTTTGGTCCTTTAGCATCTTTTCCTTTTATTTGTCGGAGCCGACCCATACAGCGAGAGTTTTCTCTGCTTGCGACGGTTTTACGTGGCTAAATCTCCCTACCAACTTTATATTAAGTGAAAATAATGAAGGCCATTGTAGAAAAGGTTTCTGCGCTTAAGTAGTGCTTTGTTTTCGTGCTTTTAGAAAGTTTGCGTTCAGCTGTGGTGTGTTAAACCAGAGAATGGAATGTGCGTAACACTACATGAGCCTGCAGCTGAAGGCACGGAGTGTGGTCATCAGATGGTAAGACTGTAGTCAATGACTGAGGTTATTTTAAGGTTTTGTATATCGTGGGTGCTTTGGTGGGAAATAATTTGCAGAGAAAGTCAAACGAGAAATGATAATTCGTTGTTTATCCACCAGTGGTGCCGGCGAGGGAAGTGCGTCCCATATGGTAGCGAGGGACCTGAAGCTATTGACGGTGGCTATGGTCCGTGGGGTGAATGGAGCGGCTGTTCTCATTCGTGCGGTGGGGGACTGATAACTAGACAGAGAAAATGCGACAATCCCGAGTAAGTTTGTTCTGGAACTTAGAAATTGAAAAAGATTTTCTAGAAATTTGTGTGCCTGCTTTCAAAAATGTTTACTGTTCAAACATTTGAATACAAAGAGTAGTTTAGTACGATGAGTAGTAGGTGTCATATTTTATCATTTTCCATCAATGAGATATTCTTTTCAGGCCCAAAAACGGTGGCAAGTTGTGCTTAGAACATTCAGAGGAGTTTCAGTACTGCAATACACCGGTGAGTATTCCTCCATGTTACAATTTACTAGATTTTTGTTCGTCCCAGCTCGAACTTCACCTTTTAAGAGCAATTCTTATTGGTCGAGATGTGAGAGAGAAGGACTGTTTTTACTTACATGTCAAGACTTTGCCAAACTTTCTCACCGATACAAATCTGTGAGACGACCCATTCCCATTGCAAATTTAACAAAAGATAAAAGAAAATTGACTTCTGATTCATATTACCCAGAAATGTCCGGCAGGAACACCCACTCCAAGAGCAGAACAGTGTGAATCAAAGCAACAGATGCGATTCATTGATGGTAACAAATATCAATGGGCATACAATCCAGCAATTCCAGTACCAGGTGAGGTGTTTGTTAAAGGATCCTTAATACATGTATATCCCTGCGCAAGATTATAAATTAAAGCATACAATAAAAGCATTGAATCGAAAATTAACAACATATTTTCCTCGTGTGGTTCCACCTTTCACGTCGCCTACGGTTTGAATACAGTGTAAGCAGCTGAGATAGAATATCGTCAGAGAAGTTTATTACTACAAGACTTGAAAAAAAATATTAATAAAGTCAAAGTTTTATCTCTAGTACCATGTTTGGCTTTGTCAGTTAGGAAATTAAAATTCAAAGGTTTCGTGTTCAATTTAGAGGGATCAAAAAGATATTACATGCACTAGCATTTACGTCTACTTGGAGATTTTTAACGCCATTACTTGAACATTTTTTTGTATTCACTTAGCTACGAAGCACGAATTGACATAAAACTGCTCACGAGTATGTCGAGTGAACTACTTTGCCATCTTGCTTCTCGTTTCAGCCGGTCAGCAGTGTAAGTTATCGTGTATCGCTGAGGTAGGTATTCGGCAATTCGCCAAGTACTCATTTGGTTTCGTGGCCGACGGAACTCGGTGTGATGACTATGACGAAAACAGTGGGCTTTGTGTCAATGGAAAATGTCAGGTAATGCTGTCTTTGTAAAACTTATTCGCTAATGCTTATTTCCGTCATCCAAGCGTTGTTTATAGCTTACGCGAGACTTTTGATGCTCAAGAAAATATTTCTGAATGCAAGTTATAAATCATAGTCCTACCAACATGTTGTTCCTTACCCGATTATGCTGAAACAATTTCCCTGATATCCAAGCAAAGAGATTAGGTGGAAAAGTGATAACATTCTTTCTTACACACACCAAGATAGCACAACCTCCCCTGAACCTCTCCCACTCCTCCCTTCTCAAACACACACGAACGCCATATACACAGAAACTCTTACGAAATGTCGGCTGTTCCCTAAAATTCAGAAAAATTAAGTCTAACCCCGCGTTTTTGTCACCCTCTAGCCACTAGGTTGTGACAAAGTTCTCGGCTCCAGTCAAAAGTTTGATCGTTGTGGCGTATGTGATGGGGACGGAACTACATGCATTGGCAAAAGGTTAACATATAAAGGGCTGCCTAATCCCATAAAAGGTCAGTGGATTAAAGTTTTAAAATACACGAAATTAAAACTAAAAAAGCTGTGGACGAAGGTATTTCAATAAGCGTGAACGAAATAAACGATTTATTGTAAAATGAAAGAAAGTGAGAGAAATTCGGAAAAAGACTCAACTGTTGGCGTTATTTTTAACTACGTATAACTGTGTTTACGTGGCTTGCAGAGCTGGTGTCATTCTTTGCTTACATATTTTCCTCAACATGTGCACGCCTGCAAAATGTAAGAATAGCGTCTCTCCTCCAGGCAACTGCGGACGTAAAAAGTTGTTCTGTAACTCTCTCATCGTTTCTTATACTCTGTTTTTATCAACTGTGCCAGGACATTATCAGTCGATCGCACTAATTCCAGACGGAACGAGAAATATCCAAATTAAGGAACTAAGTGGTTTCAAGAATTACTTGGGTAAGTTCAGGTCTGGCTGTAAGTTGACTATCGCTTCTCTATCTTCTATAATTAGTTATTCAATATGATAATTTTATTATTATTCGTGTGCCGCGCCCGTTCATGAACCAGCTTTTACTTTGCGCGATTAAACCTATTTTTTTCACAACATTTTTTTTGGCATAGCCGTTTCAGTGCTCACTATCTTTGCTACCATCAACAGCCATGATGACAGTTGCCGGCGAAGATCTACTCAACATGGACTTCCGTATCAAACCTCGTTCATTCGCGTTTGTCGGCGCTGGTACAAGGTTTAAATACGTAAGGGATGAGAACGGAAGGGAGAGAATAACTGCACAAGGACCCCTCAACCAAGATGTAGAGTTGCTGGTGAGAAAACAGATCAGCGGTTGTGTTTGATCTACCAAAAACGGAACCGGAAAATCTGACAACACATTTTAATCCTTTGTATCCATACTGGTCTCCATACAATTATTATATGAGGTTGACAAAGAAAATTGTGTCAAGATCATTTCGTTTCTCATGATCTTAGTGTATGATTCAGCAAGGATACTAGAAGGTGAAATAAGAAGCTGGTCACTCTTAAGTGTTTAAGGGTTCAATGGCAGAGGGAAGGGGATATCCCTTGACTCTAAAAGGGGGACTGGACCGGGAGAAAGAAGAAAGATTCTGGGACCAAAATTAATCTCGACGTCGTCAAATTATGAGTATATGAATTTTTTTGTCATGGATTTGTTTTACCACTGATCAATTTCGTGTTTTTCAGTATCTGGTTCAATCATGGAAGGAAGAATACCAAGTCAGGATTCGTTATCTCGTCCCTCGTTTAAAGGAGGAAAACGACGACGATACGAGAATTGAGCGGAGCCTTAAGCAGGACGAAGTCACTTTCCAATGGATAAGGCGATCTTTGGGCTGCTCCGAGACCTGTGGTGGAGGTTGGTAGGAAATTTTTTAACTGATTCATTACAATGGCTAGAAAAGGAACTAAGTTTTTTATTATTTTTCTAAATTCGAAAACCATTTTTTGATACTGCAGGAAAGTAATTTGTGCTGCTAACAAAACAAAAATTGTTCGTGATCTTTAACAGGTATAGAGGTACGCAGACCAACCTGTGCTCGCGCTGATGACGGATCCATTGTCAGTGACCACTACTGTAAGGGAGTAAAGCCTGATGAAGAGAATTCTGAGTGCAATATTCGAAAATGTCCAGCTAGGTAATAAAAACTTAACTACTATTGTTCTTCTCGTTTTCCTCGAGTCATGATACCTCATAATAGGCACGAAGAGCATTTCTTAGTAAAATATGTCTCACTCTCAGATGGAAAACTGGAGAATGGTCCGACTGCTCCAAGACCTGCAACGATGGAAACCCTGGGGAGAGGACGCGGGAGATAATGTGTGTCGATGAATCTCATGAAATCGAGACGGAAGATTCAGAATCCTACTGCGCAGGACCAAAACCTGCCACACGAGAGACATGCGCAATGCAACCCTGTCCTGCTGAGTGGGTCACACTTTCGTCAGGTCCGGTAAGTCATTAAGGGAGGGTGTGAGACTCAGTGATCCAGAAATAAACTCTGCCATTCCATTTTAGGGGGTATAGTGCATTTTCACAGTGGAATAAGCTGCTTACAGGGATAGCCGAAGTAATATTAATCCCAGAAAGCGTGGGATGGTTAACTTAATCTTATAATTAGCTGATTTAAAAAAAACCAAAAGCACAGGAAATAAATCGAAGTTGTAGGGATCGGTGTAGGAATGGTGTGGAAAGAAGAAAGACGAGAATTCCGGGGGAAATCTAGCGGATGGTGGCTAAGGTTTCTAAACTACAGAAAGGGGTAGAGCTGCAAAAAAGATTAAATCGCAAGAAATTTCCTGGTGTCTCAGAGAATTGTGCAAGATGCGAAAACCACAGAACATTGCTTAGGCTAGAAAACGCAAATCAGAATCAACTAAATTTCATTGATACAAGTGGTAAGTCGAATCTTTCTTGGAAATCTTACCAAATCACTTTAGTTTTGGTTTCATGACATAAAGTAGAAAAGCATTCTAAGGTCAATACTCATTACGAGCAAAACTTCTTGTTTTTGTTCCAGTGCTCTGCCGTTTGTGGTCAAGGTTTGAGAATGATTGAAGTAAGTTGCGTGAGGACAACCCCATCCAACAAGAAAGTCAAAGTGTCAGATGAAGAATGCACTGGCCAAAAGCCTCCCATTGCGGCCTCGTGTGATTCTGGGATTCCATGTTAATGATTCAGGAGTCTTAGACAGATTTGACGTTGACAGCAATTGAGCTTAAAAAGAACAAATTCTTAATCGTCAACACATGAAACCATTAGTTTACAAATATTATGTTTAGCGTTATAAGTGTTTCAGTATATCTTTCTTAACAAGAAAAAGCTTAATTACAAAAAAAGTAGCAACAAAGTATATAAAATTGTTCCTCAAGGAGCTATGAGACAAAAATATGGAGAACGCTACTTCAATGAATGATAATGAGTTATAAAAATAAGGTTGATATTTCAACTATAGACAGCTTATTGTCCATACCAACCACGAAGAGTTAAAACGAAGACACTTTCGCTAACAAAAAAGCCAGTGATCAGTTAAAGAAGATCACTCACTATTCGATCCATGCTAGGAAACTGTGGCGCTACTTCAACCAACCAGGAAGTTAATGCAAATTGGCGCAACATAATGTATTATGGTTAACGTTGACTTAACATTCCGCGCACTTTGGACCACTCTTCGATTAAATCTTTGAAAACCTATTTTTGTCATTGCTTTAATGTTATTCAAGATTAGATGTTGCAGTTAACATCAGTGCTGTGCCTACATCTGATCCTAGTGTAAGAGACGTGATGCATGATCGTCTGTCGTGATTCTGACACAAATCAAGTGACTCAGGCGAAAAACATTACGAGTCAGCCGGTGTTCCATTTTCAAAACCTCGCTAACGGCTAACACCTCTCTACAAATTTAAGCACCAAGACAGCCTCTAGCTGCTTTCTCAGGCTTCTTAGAGTCGTGAGAATTTTGGGGAATCACAACGGAAAATCATGTGTGAGAATGATGTCTTAAAGAATCATGCGTGTCACCTTGCATTGATACCCCTATGTATGCAATACGCAACTGGAAAATACGTTAATGATCGTGAGCTGATAAAAGATTTCTGTGAACCAGGCATCATCATCAGATGACCACCATGATGTTGAACGAAGTATTTTTTAACAAGGTTGCACGACAAAGTCGCAACAACTGTAGGTTAGGTGCCAATTTTCACTACAGCTGCATTACCGGCACAAGTATCAGTCGAACAGGAACTATTTCCCACTGTCGAAGTGGCAGCCAATTATAACAGTGAAATGGCATCCAGCAACTAAACCAAATTAAGACGAACGTGCAAAATAGTTTGGTTAAACAAGTGCCTTCACAAGTATGCCAAGGAACACAAAGTATCACCTTCATACAGCAAAGTTTAAAGAAAAATGTAACGTAAACAAACCCGGCAGTATATCTGTATATAGCTTCACCAACGTCTAGAGACCTTTCAAAACAATACTTCACTATTTTTTCCCTATCATAGATAAAGATAATTAGCGCAGTTTTCAATTTAGAGTCGATAAACCAAAACCAGAGTAATCAAAGCGACCAATCATAACAAAGGTGCATATTGCCCTTAGCCAATAAGAACTCAAAGTGAAAAAAAGCAAACTGCTAGAGGCGCGGGAAAACGCGAGTGACCAAATTGCGCTTGTTCTAAGTTTTCATCTGATTTGTTGAGAGAAAAGTGTGAGTTTTCTGGACCAACCACAGAGTAAATTTAAGTAAAATCAAAGCAATCCCGGATGATTTTCGACACTGAATTAAAAACTGCTCTATCGACAAAGTACTTGCAGCGCAAGTACTTCAACACACATGAGTGATAAGATAACCGATGTTCAACAAGATAACTGTTAGCATTGAACGCGTAGCTATCAAAAGAATTCCTGTTCTGCACACAAGAGTACCCAGCTTGATATATAATGGCACTTACTCTAGCTATCATATGGGTGGTATGTGGTTAACGTGACGAGATTAAGGCGCATACTTCAGACTTCACCTAACTGTATAGGTAACTAGCTATGTCTCAGTGTTAAGCGGTTTTGTATTTAAATCATTATTGTTTAGTGCTGGCTAATGATCACAGGCTGCATTCAGGCTTATTTCAAAAACTAATATGCACATTTGTTTTGTTTGGAAAGAAAATTTATTTATTTGAAAAAGGTTAAACAGGGCTTAGATGACAAAGCCATGATGTTCGAGGGCTCGTTGCCACAGAACTTGGTTATGGATTACTGTTCATCAAGCTTCGAACAACTCGAACCTGATTGAAATATTTTCACTGAAAGTATGGATCCTTCTGCCCGCCTGAGATCTGACATTTGGAACCAGAAAAATGAGATTTTAATACACCTATCATAGAATCATTACGAAATGACAAAGGAATTATTGGGCTAAAAAAATAGTCTGATACCTTTCGTACTTGGAGTTTTTTACCGCCAGTTAGCTTTATATCGCATATCTGGGGTACCATCCTTCTTTAAGGGACCACAGGGACCACAGGAAGCTCCACTTGAATCTCCATATGATGAGAGCTGCAAGGGACTATCTCCATAGCTGCTGAAAGGAGAGGGTGAGGAAAACTGTTTGTTGACTGCATACCTCATGTCGGGAGTTCCATCTCTCTTCAGTGGGCCACTTGAATTTAGATACGATGAGAGCTGCAAAGGACTATCTCCATAGCTGCTGAAAGGAGAGGGTGAATCCGCGTATGATGGGAGCTGCAAAGGACTACTTCCATAGCTGCTGAAAGGAGAGGGTGAGTAAAACTGTTTGTTGACTGCATATCTCATGTCAGGAGTTCCGTCTCTCTTCAGTGGGCCACTTGAATCTAGATACGATGAGAGCTGCAAAGGACTATCTCCATAGCTGCTGAAAGGAGAGGGTGAATCCGCGTATGATGGGAGCTGCAAAGGACTACTTCCATAGCTGCTGAAAGGAGAGGGTGAGGAAAACTGTTTGTTGACTGCATACCTCATGTCAGGAGTTCCATCTCTCTTCAGTGGGCCACTTGAATCCAGATACGATGAGAGCTGCAAAGGACTATCTCCATAGCTGCTGAAAGGAGAGGGTGAGGAAAACTGTTTGTTGACTGCATACCTCATGTCAGGAGTTCCATCTCTCTTCAGTGGGCCAAGTGAATCCACGTATGATGAGAGTTGTAAAGGACTACCTACATAGCTGCTGGAAAGATAGGGTGAGGAAGACTGTTTATTGACTGCATACCTCATGTCAGGAGTTCCGTCTTTCTTTAAAGGTCCACCAACACGCGGGGAACTATTCACCTGAGCACTTGCCGATGTTGATTGTGATGAGGTCAGCAGGCTGTTGGGGTGTTTGTTAACGGTGTAACGCATGTCAGGCTTGCCATCTTTCTTGACAGGGCCAGTGCTTGGTGTTCTGTTACTCTTTAAAGAAGATTGCACCATGGCTTCCTTATCTCTCGTTATTTTAAATCTTCTATCTGGCGTACCTGCCTTTGTCAGTGGTCGCCCTTTGTCATCTTTGTTGATAGTGTAGCGCATGTCAGGCGTACCGTCTTTCTTGACAGGGCCAGTACTTGGTGTTCTGTCACTCTTTAAAGAAGATTGCACCATGGCTTCTTTATCTCTCGTTACTTTGAATCTTCTATCTGGCGTACCTGCCTTTGTCAGTGGTCGCCCCTCGTCATCTCTGCCCAGGGATTGACGGTTTGTTTTGAACCTCATGTCTGCACTGCCATCCTTTTTTACAGCGGGGTTGAGGCCTCGTTTGTTAACTTTAAACCGCATATCGGGAGAGTGGTCCTTATTCTGCAGGCCTAACGATCGCCTGTTCTCTTTAAACCTCATGTCAGGAGTTCCATCCTTCCTTTGACCCCTCCTTGGCGTCTGCACAGCTGGTATCTCTGACTCGAAAAACTCTAACTTCGACGTCAGAAATTCTGGTGTCAGGTCACTGGCAATAGCGTCTTCAAAGCCGTATTGATTAGGGTAGAAGGCTTGCTCAGACTCGTAAAAGGTTTCAGTTGGAGTTGTGTCTTCTTGCAAATGAAACAAGACTTGACTTTCCAGGACATTTTGAACATATTCAACGCACGTAGCACTCTTCATTATAAGAGGATGCTGCAGAAGACTTCGAAGGAACTCGGGACTTGTATTCTCCAGTCGAATGCACTTCAGCAACTCTGGTAGGTAACGTATGCGCTCATCCTCAGCACTAACCCATTTGGCAACCGCGTTAAAGACTTCTTCTTCACAATTCACATTAAGATTGTCGAACTGTATGATCGCTTTCAGATCTTCGTACTCAAGCTCGACGAACTCGTCTTCTTCACTAACGCTTGTAAAGTTGCCAATTATGAAATTTTTGGCCTCTTCTTGAAGAACCTTGGTTTCTTTACAATTCTCCTCACGTGCCAGCCACAGGATATTGACTGCATTAAAGCAATCCATCTTTAGACTCAGCCAATCGCAGCAGGCTCTTGCAAGTGCGGGAATCTCATAACCACATCCAGCTTTAAGAAGACCAACCACGTTTTCCCCGTTCACTGCAACATTACCTGTATATATGTACTTCACAAAATCCTCCAAGACATGGGACGCAATCTCCTTTAGACGATATCTTGTCTCTTCTGATGAGGACAGATCATTTGCCAAATTTGTCCACAACACTGGCGATGCTGCTGCGACAACTGGTGCATGGACTTTCTGTGTTACACCATGACCATCGTCTAACAAACAGGAGGTCAACTCAGACTTTTGGTACATTTCGTACAGTTGCAAAAGCAGATCTTCACGGTGACTATTCCACAACACCGACATTTGTTCATTGCTGTTACGGTCACAAAGCTTTTTCAGAGAGTCGATTCCGTGTGTTGCAGCAACCTTTCGAAGGCCATCTACCAGTTCTTGACGTGATGGGAACTCTGTTTTGTAAAGGAAAACACGAAAGGCAACAAGTGCATCTGTGCTCAATCCCTTCAAAGAGAGTTTGCCACCGGTGATATCAAAGTCCCTTCCTGTAAGATTCTGTTTAAGGGTAGGACTGCAGGCAGCAAGCAGAATGGAATGAAGGGGCTCCTCGTAATCTTTGGACGTAGAGCGCAGGACCACGTCTGTCAAAAGTCCTTCATTTGCTTGCATCAAGGCGAGGTTCTTCAACAAAATTTTGGCATGATCGGCCTTTTTAAAAGTATAAAGCACTCCGTCTTCGTCAAGAGTCTTGCACTCATTCACGGGTAGATCCAGAAGTGCATACGAAGGATTCATGGCTAAAGACGGATAAATTTCATATATCAAAATTTTTTTTAAGCACAAGGATCTTTAAGATAGAACAAAGGCCGGATTAAGGGAGTTAGTATTTAAACTGTCTTAAGAGAGTATAACTCGGCGCGAGTTCGGCTTTTTCGGAATTTCTCGATCATTTTCGCGGAAATGGTCGATTAACAATGGAACACTATCGAGAGAAAATAGGATGTTCTGCTATATAGCTTTGAATTTGAAAAATTAATCATCTTCGTACCCAAAGTCTTGAATAAATGCCCATTTCTCCATCATGTCTATGAATATTCTATCACAACTGGTAAGCAAGACTCCCAATTTTGGGGTTTAAAAAAAAAGTGAGTCACATGTCACAAATTATCCAAACTGTAAAAACATTACATGTACTCGCTATCATGTTGCAGTTGTAAACCAGACAATAGAGGACTAATCACTTTGATTACAGTTTTAAACAGCATGGTTACACAAAGGAAGTTAATCATAGTTCAAGTTCTTATTTGGATATCTAATTGTAAAATAAGCGTGGACTTTGATTACAGTTTTAAACAGCATGGTTATACAAAGGAAGTTAATCATAGTTCAAGTTCTTATTTGGATATCTAATTGTAAAATAAGCGTGTACATAATGCTGTTATACATATCCCTGTCCACCGATCACGCAAGGTTTGCGCAGGTAAAGGCGGATTCCCTCGATATGTTGATTGCTACAAAACGGATCAGCTTCATATCAGTTCCGTTTCTAATCGTTCTTTGCATGCAAGTCACTTAGTTAACTGAACTAATAGCCACAAGTTCTTATCCAGACCTGCCTACAGAAGGTAATGTACGAAGTTTCGCAAAAAAGCGTCACCTCATCAAGTAGATGGAGCGGTCACAGAGTGAAACAATTAAAAATTGAGACCAGCTAATTGAAAGAATGGTTACTAAGAAAAACCTCGGGTGGTGGAATCGAAAAATGCATGAAAGAGGGTGGATCACCCTACTGTGCGCGGTCAAGTGTTTCACAGCCGCGTCGGCGTGTTTTTGAGACGGTTTTACAATGATTTTCTATCTTCCATGAAATGCCTTGAATAAAAATTGCTGTGTTCAAGAGCCAGTGCGATAAAAATTAGCAGCAAAATATGCGTAAATTCAAATGGATGGAGAGAGGAGCAGCTAACCTCTTCCACAATACGAATTGCACTTCATATTTCATCAAAAAAAATTTTTCCCTCATTAAATCTTCTTTACAATAAGAGCATTTTTCGCACATAATATTCAAACAAGAAAAATTCAGCTCAGGAAAAATAGATATGTCGTAAGCCTTCTTGGAATACCTCGATCAATTTCTCCGGAAACCACTCAATAATAAACAGGGATATGTCTTAGAGAATAATCTTATCTCGTATGTCCAAGGAGAGAATTGCACTTCATATTTCCTTAATTTGTATCACAAAATATCACTCCATTTCCATGTTGAGAGATATTTCCCCGACGAAATCTTCTTTACTATAATTAGAAGAGCACTTTTGCAGATGATATTCAAACGAGGAAACTTGATCTGCAGGAAAAAATACAATAAATGACGAAAGCTTTCTTAGAATAACTCAATCAATTTCTCCGAAATGGTTATCAAAGGATATGCATGATTTAAGGAGCAATGAGGTGTTTTGACTTTCAAAGATTCTTTGTTCTCAAATGTCTTGTATGAATGAGTATTTCTCGATCACAAATCTCATAAAACGATAAGGCAGGCTCAACTTCAGGGTTTTAGAATAAAAATTTGAATTGCACCGCTTATTTTCTCAAATGTCAAAACGTCACATGATCGATTTGGAAGCCGGGCGACAAGGTATTTATCAATGATTGCCTAAATGATTCTATGTACAAACTCACGAATTATGGAAATCCGATCACAGTTTCGAGAAGGAAAGATACGTTAGATTCGACCCTTGAAATTACCATAACATAATACTGTCATACACATAAATGTCAACAAAAGTAAAAACGAATTTCATCTAGATCACGCGAGGTTTCGAATCAAATAAACTCACGGATAATTTTCACAAGTGAACTTCTTCTATTTAATTGTTGATTAGGTTATCAAAAAGAACAAATATTAAATAAACTCTTTTTTTATCAGCATGCTCACGATTCCTTCCTTGTCTGGAAGTTACTAACGTTAGCGATATAACGCAGTTTATTATTTTGATAGAATATTGCCTTATGAAGGTTTCAACGGATGAAAGAGTAGAACTGATTGAAATGTAATGTGTAGCTCCACGGTACCGCTCTGCAAACAATACTCTGTATTTTTAACCCAAAGCATGAAAACATCGGATCAGACAAATTTCTTCGCTTAACACTTCACTTTAGCTACATTTGCAGTTATACGCTGATTTATAGACCGGCAGGAAGAAAATAAAATGTGACTAAATTTGTGAGAGCAGCGGACCGAAAGCGAAGATACGAAGACGAAAGCGGACTAAACACAAAGGCACGGCCTGTAAAAGGACATGAACTAAGAAATAAACAGGTTCACCAAGAATTAGCAGACGAGGGAAACTTTCCTTCGACGCCAGAGACAGAGACATAGGAGGAATAGAGAATTTTAAAAGCGACATCATGATGTTATGTTAGACACTGAAGAGAGCACGTGCTAACAGTAAATTACTTAACTATGACTGATAGCTGCACGGTTTTAATCTATTTTATAAACCTTCGTGCAGAAGAGATAACACAAATCAAAAAGTCGCAAAGTTGCAGACAAACCTTTATCCAAGTAAAACAAGTCACTGCTTAAGACGCTTCAGAACTAAGTCCAGCCTGATGGGTGGTCTAAAGTAAATGCCTCTAGTTGAGAAAGCGGAAGCTTCATGAGTTGCCCTCATATTGCGCGGCTGTTTCGCGATGGAAATTTATTTTGAGCATGCTGTCTACAGGAAACATCGAGTTAATTATTACTTCTCTGGTTAAGACTTAATTAGCATCTGCATAAATCTAGCGTCCATGGCAACCCCTTGGGCTAAGATCTAGTTTAGCCAATGAAATCTTGCTGGTATGTAATGTATGCGAGCGAAATTTAGCATGACGGATGTGTGCACATGGATGAGGCCCTTGCTGTCGAAAATTGAAGGTCAAGAGACACCGGGCCATTGCAAGTCAATCATTTGTCTTTAAGAAAAGGAAATTATGGCCTTTCCATTCCATGCACCAGAGGGACTTTACGCGATAGGGCAGACCTGATTTTCCGACAAAATTATAACTTTCATCGAACAACAGACAGATGCGGACATTTAACTGGAAATAAAAATAGATAATGACCCGAACTGTAAAGCTTTCTCGGAAATTTAATTTGTATGTTTAATGTTACGATCAATTTCTCGGAAAGGAGAAACAAAGGGCCTCTCTATTTCAAGAGTGACAGGATTTCCGTTTATAAAATGTTTTTTGAGAAGAAAAGTTTTCCTAGCCTTACTCAATCTCGAATGACTGTGCATTTCTCGATCAATGTCGGGTAAGGCTTTGAATAAAACTCTGGATAGTAACAGAGATACAGTATATGCCTCTCGTTTTACGCTACGTGTTCTATTCTGTAAAATTAGTGATGCTTGAGTTCACCCGTCCACGAGATCAAAGATATGCTTCTGACGTAAAACCGATCTCAGGGATTTGAATACATCACAAGCCGCCCAAAACTTTGTGTGACTTTCAATAAATTATCTCTATCACTTGTTAAAATGTTTTAAAATGTTTCACTTGTTTGATTAACAAACAATTTTTATGATAAATCATCTTGCCCACAGTGGATGATAAGTGACAAATTGCCCCCCCAAAAACCTACGGAAGGGGATTGGATCGAGGCCCGGTTTTATTACCAACTATGGCAAGGAGAGAATCCAATAAATTCATTTCTCAAGATCGCTCATGCGTGACTTCTTTTGTACACCGTTGAGGGTCAGCGGAGATCAGCGTCGAACAGAGGCAGAAGGCGCAAAAGAAGCACGAGATAAAAACACGCCTATATATCCACAAACAAAAACCTTGTCTGGTGTTTCGGTTCAGAGATAAAACACGCTTAGAACTCAATTCAATTTCATCTTGTTTACTTCACTTCCTGTCTAACAATCTATCTAGGCTTGGTGATAGATTTGCCTATCGTGACGTACAAGGAGCCCTTTTTTTATCGCTTATTTTCCGCACTTAAGCACTACAGCATCCATAGCATGGAGATCTTGTTCTTTTGAAAATTTCCCTAAAAAAAATACTAAAAAATATTCAATTGAAATTATTCCAAAATTATAACTACTTACACCTGCGAAAGGTTGATTTTAGGGTGAAACCCTATATAATCAGATACCAATGGTCTAACATCTCAACCAAAATAAAGTATAAATAGTATATTGAACAAAATATTCAACATCAATTGCCTTGGTTTGCAAATATTGAAAAAACAAAAAAACAAAAAAAAATTGCAAACCAAAAAAGGCCAAAGAGCACCCTGTTTTTGCCTCAGAGGATTGGAGCCAGATCATTCTCTGTTACAACTCTTAGTAACTTTTAATAGACAATACAATGTCCCAAAATCGGTTTTTAGAAAGGAGCACATAATTAAAAATTGTTCACGAAAGTGGAGGTGAATAGTGGTAGATATTAACCGAGCTGAAATGCAGTGGGGTAATATCCACCACTTTCACCGACGCTGATGTTGAATAATTGCTTTTGTTCATACCACACAGGTCCAAAAAACGTAGTTTCTTTCTCTCAATATACCGAAAAATGGTCAGAAATTTAACCCTTGACGCGCGATTTTGTCTTATTGGCTGTTCGGAGGTGAACAGTATTCGCTATTCACCTGTGGAGGTGAATAGTATTCGCTATTCACCTCCGAACAAGCCAATCAACGCGCATGAAAAGCACTATTCAATTGTGAGTTATATACCAAGGAAAATTTTTAAAGAGAAAATTGATGGCAACGTTCTCTAGAAATTCCTGTCGCCAAAAAAATATCAGTTTCCTTTCAAAGTAGAAACGTGCTCCAAAAATCAAATAACATCTTAAATTCCTTTCCTTCTTTAATCACTGCCATTGACAAGTACAAATTAAAACTGATTACAGCTCACCACGTTTTGAGATTCAACAAGGTAACCTAGCCCTTCGAATATTGACGATAAATGCTCTGAAAATTCCACGCTATAATGAAAAAAATTGAAATAAATATATGTACTCCAAAAATTCAGCCACCTGGGGCATGTTTCTCAAAGTTTCCAGTAACATAGTAAGAAAGATCGAGATATTGACAATTTTGAAGTTCAAACGGCAAGAATATCACAGAAAGAAATGTTACAAACTAGTTTTTCAACTTAGATCTGATAGTAGCCAGGTTGCTCAGCTGGCTTGAGAATAGCGGCGGGCGCGAGCAGTCAAAGGTAATGCTGATCCCTAGAATCTCAAAACGCGGTCACTGTCATTACTGTAATATGTACTTTGTGATGAAGGAGATATAAATCAAATGGATTCTGGAACATCTCAAGAACTCAACACTTTATAAAAAAAATCAGCAAAGTACTAAGCTAAAACCTATGTGGTAGAAAATTTAATGTTGTATTACAGTAACTATAGGACCTTATACCAGCGAAACCTATTCACAGTAACTGCCTGTTGTACACAATTTTGTCGCCCGTGATTTGGAATTCTCCACAGTTTCCGGGCACTGTGCGGCAAAAATTAGCTACCTTACACTTAACGTAAAAAACTAATTGAAAACAGATACAAAAACTTTGTAACTTGAGTAGTTGTCCCACTTTCATCGTCGAGCAGTTCCCGTGAAACTCACAATCGTGGTTGTTTCATTCCTAGACCCATGTTAACGTGATCAGCAAATAAGCGCTCTTTTCAGAAGAGTTATAAGACTGCACTACTGATATACATGAAATATTTACAGGTTTAGTAATATGATTCAGTATCATCTAGCAAATCCCTGCACAATCCGTGAGACTTGTAGTAAGACTGGCCCAGTTTCTGGGTCGTTAATGTAGAATGAACTTGTCGACGGATTTTCAAGCATGTCTTCAAATGCTGAAAAAGAAGAAAACAAGAATTTACAGAATGACTGAGAGTTGAGTTATAGAGCGTGATCGTAAAACAGCACTTCGTTAAAACACAAGAGTAAATGCGCAAAATTGCTGTTATTCTTTCAATTATATCATGAAGTTTATATTATGTGCACCGTGATTGGTCGAAGCCTTTACTTTTATAGTGTATAAAAGTAAAGACGAACTGATGTCGTCATTCAAAATTTTATTTAAACTTTGACCATCATGGCATGCAGTTTTCAGAAAATTTATGTCTGTGACATTTTACTAAGATTAACTATAGCATCGAAAAACTTTTCAAGAGCGGTTAGCAAGCAAGAAAGAGAAACGGAATCCGTAGCACCTTACACAAGCAAGCAAATTACCGAAATAGAAATATACAACTCGAATGGTCGAGCGTAACCAGGCAATTGGTGATTATTTCCCTCACTTTTCCTTCTTTTTAATTGTAAGTATTAAACAGATAGATCTATTTTGCTGTGGTCTGTTCAGTTAAAGATCCCTAACGACTTCCAAAATGTAGTTTAAGAATATCAGCGATACAACTACATGCAGCTCGTCTCGTGTTCTTGTTTATGGTCACATTTTGACCTCTTTGTTACTAAAACAGAACTGACACAAGGCAAAATGGAACATAATTGAATTCCCAAGTTTTTGACGTATATACATACCTCCTAGAATTCGAGCATTATTAAGACTAAGCTGGACTAAAGGATTCTCCATAATGGCCTGATACAATGGACTAGGTAAGAAATCAGACAGGAAACAATACTTGACAAGTTCATTTCACTCAATACACACCATTGATCAAAGAAAAAAGCAGAACAAATGCATAACATAAGTGCTTGAAAAGATTCTGCTCCTGTAGTCATCCCTCCTTTTAAAATCAAATGGGTAAAAAGCTCCACCACTCCCCTCCCCCCTCCCCACCATGATTCCCCTAGAAGTACTAATAACAAAAAAAAATCTCAAAAGGGAGCAAAAAGGCGGCCCCTGACATTCTTGCACAATGCAACACAATTAATGATATTGTTAAATTGTTCTGAAATTGCACAGGGTAACATTTCAGCAAAAGAAAAAAAGGTACCTGTACCTGAAAGCAGAGCAATAGTTCAGGAGATTGGTATTTTGGTTCAAAAATAGTTTATAGAAAGCCTTCATTTTAACTAAGGGCACCCCTCTGGAAAACCTGAAAATTAATCTACAGCATCTGTACCTAGACTGGTCCAAGCCTTCATTGATATCTCCTATTCCTCCCTGTCTGTCACCAAGCAACCAATCACACTGCAGAAAACAACAATCAATTTAGAATTATTTTACACCAATGATTGTAACCATTGTCATCAAAAAATAAAACTTCACATGTATATTCTTCTGAAAAAGACATGTACATAATTTGTTGAAAGTATAACATGAGTTACAAATAAAATGAAAAAGATGGTAAATTTTGAGCTCAGTGAAAAAATGAAAAAAGGTTTTTTAAATCTTGACAAGAGCATGGGACAAAGGAAAAAAATTCTATGTTCATGAGGAATCAAACCTCACACCTTCTGATTCCACACTCTGATGCTCTACCACTGAGCCACAGAGACTCTACAGTGAGCAAGGCCATTACAAAGTATTTCTTTTTTTAATAGAGAGGTCATTAATGTTTATGCAAACATGATGATGATTGAAACAGGTATCTACTTACAGTTGTTTCTAGCAACATTTAACTAAAGCACTGTAAGAAACTTTTTCTTTTATGTTACAAGTTGCTCAGTTTGTGGAATCAGCTTTCCAGATAAAGGCATGCAAAACCTTGTAATTTTGTAGAAACAAAATGTTTGCCAATTAGGGATAGAGCGTACTGCTTTCAGTTGAAGAACTGGAACTCACTGTAATCAAAAATAAATTAAGTTCAATAGACCATATTGTGAATATTATACTCACAGCAGCTTCTTGATTGTTCCCAGTTGCTTTGAGTGCTGCTAGAATTTCTTCTTCCTGAAAGCCCATTTCTTTCAGGTTGTTTACAGCCTGCAACACAGAAAAAAACATAATTTCATTTTAACATCTTATTAAAATCATTTAAAATTTTGCATATCAAAAATTAACAATTTGTTATAATGAGCATATTTTGTTTGAAGACTTAATTGCAATATCCTGATGCACAATACACTGTACATGTAAATGTTCACAGATTACAAGTTATAAATATGAACGCATACTTCATAATGCGTCAATTTTCACACTGTTATTGAAAGATATTTAACATAAACAGTTTGTTGGTTTGTTCAGGTTAAGTAGTCATGCTACAAACCAATAATTAAGGTGATTGACAGATACATTACATTCTAAAGGGTTTGTCATATTAGAATAACTTCATAGTTTACTCAAACAAACTCCAACAATTTAAATCTCATTTTGTCTTTCTGTCATATTTCAGTATATAAATTTTATCACACAATACATTTACTTTCTTATGAAAGTCCCAATCCGCTCAGACATTCAAGATTCACTTGGTTTTCCTAAATGTAATGGTCCTAAGAAAACAAGTTACCACCACTTTGTAACAATACATACAACCACCTCAAGTCCACTGGAAATAGTGACCTACACTGTTCATTTACAAACTTGCCCTATCCACTGCACAATTTAAATCTCATTTTGTCTTTCTGTCATATTTCAGTATATAAATTTTATCACGCAATACATTTACTTTCTTATGGAAGTCCCAATCCGCTCAGACATTCAAGATTCACTTGGTTTTCCTAAATGTAATGGTCCTAAGAAAACAAGTTACCACCACTTTGTAACAATACATACAACCACCTCAAGTCCACTGGAAATAGTGACCTACACTGTTCATTTACAAACTTGCCCTATCCACTGCACATGTGTAATATAGTGTATCTCATCAGTGTTTGTGCACTGAAGGCAACTCACCCTTGGATTGGGAACAAACTCCTTCCTTTTCCTACGACTCTTCCCAGCTCTTGCCCCTAATGTCAGAGGCTCGTCTATGTCGGCATCATTTTCATGCTGTAGAAGCCATTCCATAGCCAGCATAGGAGACATTCTGTCATAATAAAAGGAGGATCAGAGAGTTTAGGAAAAAATGCAGTTCCATCAATTCATGAAACTACAGATCTGAGCCATGCCACTTTCTTTTTTACCTGACATTTCCAAACAAATAAACAAATAGCGCACACAGATACACTGCAATTTGGAGAAAAAGAAGCCAGAAAAATTCAGGATTTGACAGGTTCAAACTTGTGCCTCCCAGATACATGTTCTAAAAGGGTGCTGAGTACCAACTAAACTATGAGACCACTTCTAGGAAAGGAAGCAACATTCCCTATAAGGGAATCTGGTCTCACATTAATTGATGACTAAAGAATAAGAAAAAAGTGCTTGATGGATTGTTATAAAAATCATTAACCAGATAATACACATGTATGTATCCTGAGACAGTAATTGACATTTATTAGGCAAGGCAAATATTTTGTCTTTGGGCTCCCTTATCATCATCTGTGCTTAGCAGAAAAATAATAATAATTATTCATAAATTCTACATAAATTACCTGTTCAATATCAGAGCCTTTTTAGCTCTTGAGTCTTTGAATCCCATATCTACTAATTGTTTGAGTGCAGTCTGCAAAATCAACAATAAATATGTACTTGATAAAAATTACTAATAACAATTGAACAAATTTATGACTCTGCATCAATTTATGAGGATGCTCTAGTTCGAATTTTTTTTCATGTGATTTCATTACTTTCATTCAAACTGTTTTGATTTTTATTTTGCCTTGTTTCAAGTTGCAACACAGTGGTAAAGATTAGAGACAAGTACATGCATGTTTGTAATGAGAGGTTTGACAAATTTGCAACCACACAAAAAACTGAAACACAACAAATATACTCCACAAGTGAACGTTTCATCATTTGTCTCACAATGTAAGAGTCAGGCTAATCAATTGAGTCTTGATCACAAAATTTCAACTGCTATATATACTGCTACTCTTCATACAGCTACAAGATCGAAAGTTTACATGTCAAAAAGTTGCAATCAATACATAGTTGACTAACCTGACTCTTACATTGTGAAACAAACAATTAAATGTTCATCTATTTTTAAAACCATGATGAACAACAACACTTTCTATTATAGCAAATATTCCTCATATTAAATATAAAAAAAAACAAAGCAAGTGTTTGTTCTCTTACTGGATCAACATTAGGCTGATTGTCCTCTTCTTGACCTGAAATATAGTCCAGTAAAAATATAAAAATCTGTACATAAAACATAAAGGTGTGCTCAAACAACATCAATTAGATCCTCTGGTGATTGTGCATAAAATAACAAATTCAGTACTGTGTGATAGAAAAAAATGACTCACAGATCACAATTAGCAAAAAGTTTAAACATTTAGCAGACTTCCAACAGAAAGAAACGAAGTCCACTAAATTATTATTATCAAAGATTCAAGTGGAATTTCAGCTTAATTCAATGCTTTAAGGATTACTCCCATTTGAGACAGTCAAAGAAAAATCCAGATGAAAGACAGGTATGTGATAAGGAAAGTATAGTGAAAAACTGAAATTCTTAATCTGATCTTTTTCCAAAGAATCGAGATAATTTCATTTGTCGCATACCTGAGCTATCAGTTTCATCAGCAGCATTCACAGATTGAAGAAGTATGGAAGAGTCAATCAAGGAGATGAGTATTCTCCTGAGTTCTGAATTGAACTAAATTCAAAAAATCATCAAGTTATAGTTTATTGTTACAATTATCAATTTTAATACTAATGATACAACTGGAACTGGTTTTTAATTTGCAGAACCCAAAAATCATTGCCCAGCTCAACATCATCCTTTGTGAAAATAAGTAAATTTATTTTAATAAAGTGGTAAAATTATACATCAAATTGTATAAGCAATAGCAAAAAGTCAAGTTTGAAACCTCATGTTGGGATCTTTCCTGCAAATGATCTACAGTCCAAATTTTGTTGTTGTGGAAAAAAAATTTGTTCAAATGATTATTTCCTTTTTTTTTTCTTTTTTTCATTTTGGCTTACTGTTTGAATTTGATTGTACAATGCAACAGGTTTCTTACAAACACCTTGATACAACCCTCTGTTTTGCTAACAAACAGTGATGACACAACAGCATGATTATTTTGTAGAACTACCATGTTTTTAAATTATTCCCTTTGGAGTGACAAATATCATGTATACCTCATTGTTTTATCAAAAGAAAGATAACAGTTTTGTTATAATATGTTGGATTCTGCACACAGTGGATTCAGCAGTGAAACTGTCAGCTGCCTATATCTCCAGGAGTCCCATCTCAAGGAGACTGGATACACAAGGGCACATAGAAAACCCAGCTGAGCTGAATTAGTATGCTGTTTTAAATTCAAGATCCTTGTTATCTTAACTTTTCTTTTAACTCTTACATTAGTGTTAAATTATTAATACTGTTATGATCATTTATTGGCTTTAATCAATCAGCCAGTCATTTCCATTGTTCTTTTGTCAATAGCTTTTACATTTTTTCACTTTCTTCCACCTCCTGTGGTCTGCTAATTAATCCATTTGTGAAGTTTGCATCTATCAAATCCTACTTTAGACAATTTTTTTCCTCTTTAATTTAAACAGATAGTCTGCAAGTTGTAATTTGCCATTGTTTCCTATCCAAGTTGCCTTTTCTTATCACTCACATAGTTGTTCAATGAATTTATTTAGTGGTTACTGGATAAATGAATCTAATGAAGATCTTACTTACATCTAAAGTGAGAGGTGACAAGCTGGGTGATGGCTCCTTTATCTTACCAGCGACAAGCTTGGCAGTCAGCTTCTTGACCCCCTTTAGGTCAGGCACTTGGTAAGGACTTGTTTTACACTCCTATGTAGTTTTTTGAATGACAAATCAGCAAAGAAACATAAGGAAACTTTACCCTCACATTAAAACAACAGTGAGTCGTTTTAATGTAGCTTCTAGAGTAGGAGCTCAAAGATAGTCTACAGAAAAGATGACTTGATTAAAGAGACAAAGAACTATAAGCTCGAAACTCAAAAAAAATTCTAGGGGGACAAAGTGGCAAATGTGTGCATGCGATACAACTTTTATGACTTATATTGAAGTGCTTTGAAATCTGTATGTATATTAGTCAGTCTGCCTTTTAATAATATCTCCGACAGTATAACCTCCTAATTTAACCCACATATTGTAAGCATTACAGAGAAAAATAGAAGCTACTTCTAAATTTAGATTGCTTTGATTTGGACTGAATACGAATTTAATACCATTAGCTTTAGGACCAAGAGAAATTTTCCAGATAACGTCCTTCAAAACATGAAGGAGTTAGAATCGTGATCATTTAGTCTACACTGAATATACAAAATGTTCGAGAAAACACTTACTTTTTCGGCGATATCAGCACTAGTATGAGGTCGTTTTCTGATGAGTACTAATTCGTCTGGAAGCGAGACAAACAACAACAGTAAATTGAATTATAGGGTTTGCTCTAAAGATACAATAATATCCACTTAGACGTCTTGATATGAAATTCGGCACTTACCATTATCTTGTACATTCTCTTCCTCTAGAGTTTTCTGGTCAATCAGTTCACTACTCGATCTGGCGAGGATGAGTTTATAGCACGGAGATTCCTTCGAAAATTCTCCCCCTAGTGCTTTATCTTTCACGGCCTTCACTGTATCACGTAAACTTACTGTTAGATTACTTGCTTTTCCTGACGAGCTAATGATTTTTATACAAACGAGAGGGACAGATCGAAGTGATTTCAAGCTTTGAAGTTCAAATTCCCTCATATTTGGCGTTATTTTTCATCTCCAAGTTAAAGTTTTGAAAAACAAGACTTTCGTGACACAAAGTTGACTTTCATGCGCAGATGTTGACCAGATTTTAAGAGTAATGCGCATATAAATCCGACCATTTACAAGAATGAATATTGCAACCAAATATGGGCTTTCAAAAAGATCGGAAAGCGTCGTGATTTCCGAATATGTACGATGCATTTTCCACGCAGACAGTATTCACGGTCTCTGCTATGGAAATGAGTTGATACTGCGAGTTGTGAATTCATGAATAATGTGAATTAGGATCAAAGCAAAAATTCATTCAGGTATACATTGAATACACTTTCTGTTTGAAGGATGGCAGATGAGACAAACACGACAGAAGTTCCCAGAGGATTGAGAGTGGTAGTGAGATTTTGGGGCGCCGTGTCCGGGCTGTGTGAGTGTTGTTGAATTTTGATCGTTCGTATTTCGATATTTTGATCGCTCTAGGAAATATTTGTTGACAGTTTTTCTATTAAGATTTTTCTTTTCTTTGATTAATAGACGAGTATGACTTAGTTGTTTTGCTGGTTTTTTGTCTGGTCTGAGTCAACAAGATATTTCAAGTCGTCGAATATATTCTGGCAGGGAAACTTACTGGCTTCATTAATTGAGAGTTGATTTACGGCTTGTCAAAGATCACGATTGTGTTAAACTTTTCGTCGTTTTAGTCCGGTGTTTTCAGGAGTTGACGATGCATTTAACCACGATTGCTCTCAAATAGAGAGCGAATTTTTAATTTTCATTTGCGAATCGAAAATTAACTTCGAAAATTCAATTGAACCTTCATAGCTTTAAATTTATGTTGTATGCTGCCAAACGATACGAAAACCCGCAAGTGGATTAAAAATCTCATTAGCTTGGTACTCCATCGACAGTGCATAACAATTGATCTGATGTTTTGCAAACTAAATCTTGGTATTTGCAAGAATTAGAAGATGGTGGGCAAATTGTATCGAAATTGCTCCATGTACATGTAATTCCCGGATATTTACTGTTACGGAAAATGAGAAATGAGGAAATATTAATTTCAGTGATGATTATTTCAGGTGTACTTTTTCTTTTGAATTATTAGGGTCTAATATGGAAGTGTTTTGAGCGTTGTGTTTCAAAATGGTACAGATAATAATAAACATAATAGCAGAGGCCAACAAGTAATCAAAAGCGCAACTTTCCTCTGAATTGTTTGGTAATTATAGTTGAATAACTGTGGCGTGGTATTAACCTCCCCACATTGTGATGAAGGAAGTTGTTGCCCTCCAAATATAGTTCTGCAGAGGGAAATAACCGGTTACTATTTGTTACCTCAAGGCAAGTGAAACTGAGTTCACTTGCACTCCTAACATTTTGGAGGAATGAAATACTTGATTTGTTTATTGTTTGGGAAAGGATATTTTCTACTGGGCCAATCAAGTAGTTCTAAGGCTAGACAAGGGAAACTAATGGATAAATCCCTATTCATTGGTTAACCCTTTAACTCTCTTGAGAGATCTAGACAGAATTTCTCCTTATTATATATATTATATGCAATACCATGTAGACAAGTAATGATAATTAAGAAAAATATCAATTATGGGATTAATAATTGATTTGATACCGTATTCTCCAAACTAACATAATAAGAATCATTTGTTAGATAGTAAGGAGAATTACTAATGAGATCTTGGGAGTTGAAGGATTAAGTGTGGACAAAATGTACCATGCTATCCATCAGATAGGGATTTATCTAAGATTTAAGGAGATGAACATCCCTTTTCAAACAACACAGGCCTGCTGTTAATCAGGTTTTTAGGGAATTGAACGGGGGGTGATGGCTTCCTTGACAACAGTTTTGGGAGTGGTTTCCAATTATAAGAGTCTGAAATTAGTTATGAGCTGTATAACAATTTTACCATTATCAAACAGCTGACTTACCATGTACCTGTACTTTGCCTTTAGACCAGAGTCTTGTTTTTAGGCAGAACATTTTATAGATAACTTACATGTACTATCATGTTATTGTCTGTTAGGTTCAGCAGCACTTGGCTTCTTTGTACTTTTTACATTATCAGCAACATGTTTAGGAATGGGTATTTATATGATGTAAGTACAATTATGAGTTAACATTTGTTAGAATTTAAATCTTGCATTGAAGGCGCTGTATAGGGAGCAGGTTTCATGTTTGATTGATATGCTTGAATGTATTGCATCAAGGTAGGGTTAGGGAGGCCCTAAAGATATTTTTTAACCTTAAATCAAGCTTTTGACTTGCACACTACACTGCGCACACACACACTTGACTGTACCCCTCATTGCTTAAAAAATATTGGAATATTGATTTTTAGTTTATACCACAGGTGAATAGTTCTTTTTGTGCATGGTGATTGGCTGGTTCAGAAGTGATAAGCAAGTACTATTCACCTCTTAGCAGCTAAAGAGACAAAATCACACATTAACAATTTACAGCTGTAATTTCTGGCCATTTTTTGGGATATGACAGAAAGAAAATAATTTTTTTGGTATCTGTGTGGTATATACTAAAACAATTATTCACTTCAGTGTCAGTAAAAGTGGTGGATATTTACCTTGTTGTTTTGAGGCTAAGTAAACATCCACCACTATACACCTCCACTTTGGTGAGTAATTGTTAATTATTACTAACTACCTAATAAACGGCCCACAGAAATAATTTTTTACTGCCCACCTCTTGCTTTGACAGCATGTAATACAAGTTTTGAAGATAATTAACGTTTCAGAAGCAGGACTCAAAACATTTACTAGCTGACTGACTTGATGAGATTCTCAATTTGTATACCTTTTCATAACGCACCCTCTAAGGAGGTAGTCATTCAATTTATGGGGATGAGAAATTGTTTGTAATGTTGTTGTGTAATTTTTTAGAATGATGGGTGCAGTTATCTTAGCTTTTGAGGCTCCAATGTGTTGCCAGTATGTACCAGCTCTAGTAACCATGAGTAACTGGATTGAGAGTCACTTTAGATTCTGGATGAGAGGATGCTTGTATTTTCTGTAAGTTTTTATTGTTCATAAGATTGCTCTTCAGGCCAAGTTACCCATCAGCATTACACTTTGAAGAGGTTTTAACAGTATGAGCTTGAAATATGACCCAGCACATGTATGCTTAATTCTTTAACTCTCAGAAAAGATTAACATGTATTTTCTCCTTATGATATCCACACAATATACAGCAAACAGATATTGAAAACACTTAAACTTGCATGTATCACACAATAATTGTTATCTTGGTCTAACACCAAATTCTTGTTACTGTTTTTGCTAAGAAATGTGAAGCAGCTGGAGGGAAGAATTAGATCTTGGGAGTTTAAGGGTTCATGAATTGCTAATGCATTGTGCAATCAGTGCAATGCCTTCAATATATAAGCTTGATGTTTACTGAATTCAGTTTTTGTTTAATTATCTAGGTTGGCTCTCCTTCCAATTATTTTTTGCCTAGAAGTCTCCACCTTTGTTGGCTGTGGCTCTGTTATGATCACAGCTGCTTTGTATGGTGTTTTGGCCATTGGGAAAAAGTAAGTGAAAATTATCTTAGACAATTGATGTGCCATTTGTTTACAAATAAGTACACTGACGTACTTCAACAAAAGATGCACATTAGAAATTAATTTATTTGGTACATCCCTTATCTTTTCTTCATCTCTTTGTTTATAACCCTTTCACTCACAAGATTTCATGAGTAGTTCTCTCTACAGACTGACATAAAATTCTTATGATGTTAGTTTGGAGAGTTTGATACTGTATCAACAATATTCTGTAATAATCATGTTAAATGATATTTTTCTTTACTCTTGTCACTTGCCTGCATGATATTGTTTTGACATTTTAAGGTAAAATTCTGTCTTAGGTACCTATGGGAGTTAAAGGGTTAAGAGATTTAATGTGAGTTCTTCACTCACCAGACTTAATAAGCCACCAAGTTCACCTGCCCACACTGAAAGCACCAGCAAGACCATGAGCATTCTAAAGCATTTATTCAATTCATGACCAGTCTAGTGTTAACATTGGCCAAGTTTTTCTTGTAATATCATAATGGTACATGTTTGTTCTCTATTGGACAAGAAATCTTTGTACTTTGGTGTCCTTACTTAAAAATACTTCATCTTTCTTGTGATAGAGGAGCAGATGCCAGCAAGACTACAAATTCCGAAGACATTGAGATGAAAACTAATCTTGTTGACAAGAAAGGTGATCCAAATTATGTTGAAGAAGCAGGACCTTGAATTCAATCAGAGATTCATGACTGTATTATTTAAACCAACAGTCTCTAGATTCACTGTTCTATTTAAATTTAAAATATTTAATCAAAACTATAACAAAATTCTCTAACATGACTGGTTATCACCAGCCTGATTTGAGTACTAACAAGACAGTGTACATGTCATGCTTGTAATTGTCATGCTTGTGTGCACACTGCTGTTGCTTTTTTTATGAAAACATGAAACAGATGTCTAGTTTCTTTCTTGGATTTTGTTGTGGTTTTGATTAATTGGTAACATTAAGACTTCATATTGTCCAATTCTGTCTATAATCATACTCATGATTAACAAATCAGAGGACTGTGACACAGGAATTTAATTCTGTTTATCACTTGTATGATTAGGGAAGGAATTGGACTCCACTCATTCCTATTACCATTACAGATTGTGAATGGGCAGTCTCAACTGATATTTACAGTTAGCTTTGTGCCTTCAACTCTTTGTTCAAATTTGGGACTGTAGATGTCCTAACTCAAGTGAAAGTCTACATGTATTTGCAAACAGTTTGGTACTGTTAACCCTTCAACTTCCAAGATCCAATTAGTAATTCTTTGTCCTTAGTGCTATACTTTTTCTTGTAAATTCAACAGGAGAATTTGGTCTCATTCCAAAATAACACCATCCAGCAGACAAGCTTGTCTGTTCTCATCACCTGTTTACAAGATAGCTTATAGAATTTGCATGTTAATCGCTTCTTGGAGTTAAGGGGTAAGACAAACATTTGTGTTTTCAGGAGAATGTTTAATGACAAATTATATTTGGTTTATTCATTCTTATCAGAAAACTTGGTCCTTATTTATTACATTTTACCACTAATGCTCATTATTAAACCAGTCTCTCTTGAGAATGCATATTTCTCCCAATTGATCCTAATTTGCACAAAATCATTTTTTCACCCTCACAGAAGTGCATTAAGTTCAGGTGTCTAAGACTTTTATGAAACTAACCAATTCTTCATAAGGAAGAAGCACTTTATTGGGGAATCGAGCACCTTCTGACAAAAATATGACGGTGTTTTCTTTAGCCTCCTTAGCAAGAGTTTGCCCAATGAAATGATGTGGTGATCAGGTCCTTTATTTTCATAACCCTAATGTTGGTTTCTCCAGTGATACTGTAAGGAGTTATTAGAAGCTGATAACTCACTCACATAGGTTGAAATTAATCTTGACCAATTTCTCTGTGTTTTAGTTAATTTATTGAAAGAAGGTCTTTTCACATTTTCTGAAAAAAAAAATGTCATATAAATGCAAATAATTTATTTCACATAAATGGGCTATAAGTTAAGTGGACACTAAGGTTATTTATTTAATATAAGTGTTGATTTATACACAATTTAGTCACAATAAGAAGATTTAATATAAAGTATTGTTATATTGCTTGATCAATATCAGAGTCATTTTTAGCACAAACGTTTGAATTGTTTTAAGCGTTGATGGAATTGTTTTGTTCTTCCATTCCTAAATAATAATTGTTGACTGACAGTTTGGTGATCAAAGGAAAAATGTTAAACACCTTATCTAGGGTGTGATGAAATTAGCGGTATTATAACGAGAGTTCCGAATGAGGGCGCTTGCTCTTTTCAATGAATGACTCTGGTTCTTGACAAGAATTTCTTCATCATAAGGAAAAGGGAAGGAAATTGGAATCATGGCTGAATTTTGTGACCTCGTTCAAACGCCCAACGTTTGATATGTAATTTTTGAATAAAAATGTAACTATTCTAAGAGTTCTCACGATTATTCACCATACTGGCATTTGTTCTTTTAAAGAAATGTTACTTCTTATTTATTGACTGTGTTTTTTTCTTGGTGTATGCGGGTCAAAGTTTTCTCACATCACTAAGGCCTTGTGAAATTATTATTTTCAGAGTTTATTTAAGAATTAAATCGGGCATTTTATTTTTATCAATAAACAGCGGCTGAAAATGTCTTGTAAAGTGTGGCTATTTTCGATATTATTTGGAGTCATTGTTCAAGGAATCTGTCAGTTTGAACATTATGGAACAATGAACCTTCACTTTTTCCTCAATCTATCGTTTACAATTCAAGCTCAATTTTGCCATCCTTAAGCATCCACGCACTTTTTTGCTTCATTATTATCTGTGTGGTGTTGGAAAAAGAAAATCAGACTACGATGTAATAAAGCAGTTTTCAATTTACTGTCGTAAAAACTAGCATTAAAGTAATCCCGACGATCAATTAGAACATAGAGCCATATTATTATTTGCCAATGAAACCTCAAAATGAGAACAAGTATATTGCTGGTAGCGCGGGAAAGTTTTCTCGATTAAGCACAAAGCAAAGTTACGTAAAACGAAAGCAATCCGGGAGTAATTTCGATATTTAATTGAAAATTGCACTATTTCATAGTGTTCTTCCATCACGAGTCATTAGAGCTTAGTGCTACAGTGTTATGGCGACAGACTGCCGAGTAGGCTTGTAGATCGTACGGGAAGATTTCTGTCAGCTGTGAAGAAATCGACGCAGTTGTTGTTGAAGAGAGGACTTTTTGATTGAGTGTCGAAATTAATCCACCCGTTTGCTTTAGTTTTGCTTAACTACTCCAAAACCAGAGTAAGTAGTAAAACAGCCAATCAGCAGAAAGAAAAATACTTTGAGGAGCCAATGAGAACTCCAAGTAAAAACGAGCAAGTTGCCTAAAGCGCGGGAAAGCGCGGGCAACCATTTTAAGATTGGCGTCACTTTTTCATCTGATTGGTTGAGAGAGTGGCGCAAGTTTTCTGAACCAATCACAGCAAATTAATGCAAAACCAAAGCAATTCTGGATTACTTTCGACACTCAATTGAAAATTTCTTTTTTCATATGAACTTCAGTTTCTTCTCATTTGTCGTGTGATAACTTTGGTTTTGGGTTTACAACATACACTTGAAAAGCGCGCTAACTTCTGTAAAAATCCCTAAACATCCTGACAACGAGGACGCTTAGCAGATGACAGCGGGAAAAAAGCTCAAATTCTATTTTTGCTCGGTTTTGGAAACTTGAAAAAAAATTGATAACGTATACCTTGGTAGAATAGATTGTGATCGATTCTTTTCTGGTGAGCCACTAATCGGGTGTTAAGAAGTTCAGTGACGGGAGTTATTTTATAGAATAAATTTAGTTTCGTATCGTATCTATCCTTTTAACGCGCGTATGCAATCGCAAGCCCCAGAGGAAACTTAAAATAAATGTGTTTGATGTGCATAAAAGAGTAAGAAAAACCATCGCACTAAATAAATTACTGCTGATACCTCCAAAAGGGGAAATATCCCAGCTGTCGCGCATATGAATTATGAATGATTATTTTTAACGCGTTGTTAGTAAGCGTCGTTAAAAATGTCCCGGTTGAAAAATTTACCACCTTGTAATAATACCTAAAGCCTTGCAATCTCTTTATTTAAGACATAAATAGTAATTGACGGCTAAGAAAGAAAGGAACATTTAAAATATTCCATTTACTCCTGAGCTCTTTGATTTAAATATTTTATGACAACGCTTACCTGGTCAACAGCTGTCGTAAAGTGGCTCGTTTTGGTCATATGCTGAGTTATTCGACCAACCACAACGCTCGCTTGTTACTTATGTGGGAAGCACTGTTGTAAAAATGCAGGGTTAGGTCGTACAGAGGAGGTTTCGAAAAGACAACCAATACCATCCACTTGCCACTACGTATAACAAGATTAACAGAACTTCACTTTCATCGGAAGTCGAGGTAAGGATTTAAAATTCATATCAGAATTCGAAAGGAAATGCTTTGTGAAGGTTTCAAGAAATGAGCCACTGAAGGCAACTGGCATTGTGACATGCAGTTATGCCTGGAATATAGCTTTTATCTCAAGGATTAAACTTTGATTACAGCCTAAAATAAATCGGAATCATTACAGACAGTGCAAAATTTTTTTCTATGGGAACCTAGAAGTAACTCCGCATGGCACGCGAAACATCTCTGCATATTTCATGCTGCACAAGGGTACTTCTGTTTCAGGTAGAGAGAGTCCGGCTTCAAACCCCACAGCAATTGAACCAAATGTTGGATGTTTCGAGATCTCTAAGAAAAATCATATTCGTTATTTCATGCCAAATATTAAAACCCTCAAACTCACTTGTTGTATTCCAACAATTCGGGTCGAAGATTGAGCGGCCTAACCAGAAGAAAATCATAGCCACAGTGTTCCTCGTCAACTTTGTTTTGGTCAATGACTGGTATTCATGCAGGAAAAAATACGCAATTCCTCAGAAAGGACATACGTAAATCACATGAGAAGAAATATACAATCTATTCGTCACTAAAGAAAGAAAGAATTCCAGTAAAAAAAATTCCTATTTATTTTCAAGTGATGATTTTGCAAATTAGTTCTTATGTAATAGAAACGACTTTATTGCTTAGGGAAAGAGTCAATTAAAAAAGGGATTTTACGGCATAAACAGAATGAGCAAGACACCCTTTAACCAATAAACCCCTGTGCCTTTGATCAATAACGAACCGTGGTGGAAGAAGGGCTTATTTACTTTACAAGTTATTGTGTTCAATTTTCAGATCGAACACCATGCAAAAGCTTGTTATTGTTCTGATAATTGCCATCGTGTCGATAGTACAACTTGTTCGGGGTAAGTGCATCTTCAAAGTCTATAATAGCGCCTCTTTCAAGACTCCTATATAGAGAAAACCACCACATTAGATAACCAATTTTATTCTATGCCTTTAGTTCATGATTGAAATTTCATTTTTTTTTTCCGTCAAAAGTTCGTGCGGAAACAGAAAATTTTAGACAAAACGACTTATCGATCAGGTTATGGTTATCCAACGGAAATCCAGATGACAAGTAAAGATTTCATTGATGAGATCGATATTCAGCCAAAGACTATCTTTTAATTATGAATCAACGAGATAATGGAGTGACGAAAGGCATTCTATTGAATTCACGAGAATTTGAAACCATAAAGAAGCTAAATTGCATTAAAAAAAACTGAATAACAGAAAAAAAAAAAAACAAATAATTTAACTGTACACTACTGAAGTTTTTCCTCTCCCTTATTCATATGTACATCTTTTAAAACTAGAAAATTCAAACTGAGAGCTATATCAAGTTGTTTTCTTCGTTTTCGTTTCTACAATTTTTCGTGAGGTTAGATTCTGATTCCACTATTTTTTATTTTCATAGGTGGGGCGTTGAAATCTCACCTGAGAAAGCCTGAAAGGGATGGATTGCGTTCATGCGCAGTGTGGCCCCTGGAATGTGATCCACGGGATAAGCATTGTGGTTTCGTAGATTGTGATGGACAATGCTTCACTTACAACACCAGGGACCTAGACCCAGAACACGGCTTGACCGATGATCTGCAGAAAGGTTGCTACACCATGGCAGAGGCAGACTACTATTGCCATGATGAAAGTGTTTGTGAGGGGTTCGAATCAATGGTGACCACTCTGCTCAGGGGGGAGGTTTTGAGATGTGAGCACCATTGCTGTAACACAGACAATTGTAATCAATAAACTGGCACATTAAAAACGTACCTAGATATTCTTGTGTCATTCTTGTTACGGGTGCACTTAGAATACCCATTGACTTTTAAGTAAAAAAAAAGAATATTTAACTCTGAATAAAAATAGAGATGAAGGACTCCTAATCAATTACAAGCATAATCAGTGACGTATTATCAAGGCGAGGAACTTGATTTTTACAGTGCCCCTTTCACCTTAGGATGGTAAATGGTTGAAAGACAAAATATGTGGTGGGAAAGCTCGGTTCTCAAAAATCTTGGTAACCTGCTACAGAGTTCAAGATACCGCTGACCGCTTAATGCCTTGAAAAACTTGAGCCGGAAGGCATCAATCCTTAAGCGATTGAAAACGAAAGAGCTTTTCTTAGAGTATGGTTTCGCAGTTGATAATTTGTTCCACTTCGACTCTGCAGATTTATTCAATTCAGCATCAGAAAGTGATATATAATGGTATGTTTTGGCTTTTAAATCTCATGTTGAAATTTGCCAGCGTTCCATCGTCAAGATGATGGATTCTGTCCATCATAGATCGTGCCACACTGGATTAAAGGAAGCTCACCAACAAAAAGTGTATTTTCTATACCTATAATTGATCCTCGAGACCTAATACTTAACAGCGATGACAAAAATTGCTAGAAATCCGAGCCGATTGTCTCTCGAGTAACGTCGCACTTACCCGCAGGAGTCACATTCACAATGGAGTGAATAGGTTTTAGTCAGATTTTTGTCGTGTACATGATGGTTTCGTTTGATTTATGTTTTTTTTTTGGTTTCTATAGAGGAGACTCTTTTAATAATTGCCGAGATTAACATTAGATTATGACTGTGAGTATAATTCCAGGTAACCTCTTCCAAGTGTATAGTTATTAGACGGCGCTGAGCGAAAAACAAGGCGGAGATTTGACCCGTTCAAAACCTCCATTTACTCACTTCGCGCTAATTTTGCATAACGTCACAGCGGCCTTCGACAGACTAAAATGTCAGAAATCCTTCCACCTTCATTTTCAAGCGACTACACCCACAAACTTACTCTACATTTCAAATTTTTTATTTGAATGCGATGTTACATTTTGCGTTTATTTGCTTTCTACAAATTATAAGAAATATGTTTTAGTATGATACACACTATACGGGAACGGTTACGTTTAGCATTACTTTACTTTCATTGAATATTTTGCAAAACGAACCTAAGTTAACCTCCTTCATTTCCTAAGCACGTTTCAGTAGTTGCCACTGACCATATCTTGGGAAAATATCCGAACTACACTGAGCACACAATTTTTTTGAGCCAGAAACGTCGCTACGCAACATGACGTAATATTGAGACATGATGCTCACGTTTAAGGAATGAGAAAAAAATTGAATTCCACCGATTTCTGCCAACAAAATTCGTTTTTCCGACTGCTTAATCTTTCTCCTTTGCACTATCAATGCAGCCATTCCATTTCAATCTAAATTATTTACGTGTTTAAAATAAACTGCGTCTCGATTAATAACATCTGCGTCTCGATTATCCCTTAAATAGATGTCACCTTTTATGGGGGTGAGAAGCCGAAATGACTGGCCTCTTTAAGCACAAGGAGGTTCGGCTCTTAACACTACACATATAAATGTTGAATTTATTCGATGCACAAAGATAATGACATGTTACTGCCATATATTTCGAAAGTTTGAAAAACTTTCGGTCTACGTTCAAAGGCCAATCTCATTGTTTCAGAGAACTTCGCTGATTTTCATTACTAATATTCAAGTTCCTAAGCAGCAATTTCGATACTTTTTATGCTGTTAACTTTAGGAGTTCGAGTCCTCAATCGCAACTACAACCGTTTCTCACCTCCGCCTGTATGGGTGACAGAGAAACAACTCACCTAATCTACGGTGGTAGTTAAATTGTATATTGTTGCTATGTTGAAGCTTAAAAGCTTTGTTTGAAAATGTAAGAGAAAAATTTCACAAATAAAACCTCGAAATACATCAAAAAACAGAGAGAAAGGCATGTAACTACAGTTTTTATGAAATTAAAAAATTGTTGAAATATTCAGTTGTTGAGGAATTCAAATATCTCTAGGAAGAAATTTTATCTTTGACTACGCTTAATCAGTACTAGGGGATTTTTCTAGACTACGGCTGGACGCCAGCTTTGAAACAGTGAAACCTTTAGCACTAATTGTAAAGAGGAAAAAAATATCCACTTAAAACGTGGCTCGGGGGTCAGAGATACAATTCCTTAAGTCACATTTACTCATTTGATAATATAAGCCGAGGGATGAATAATCCTCTCAAATCTCAAGTCTACATTGCAAAATACGAGAGATACGACGTTTTAAATTCAACAATGTTCGCCTCTTTTGAGTATCAGGACAATTTTTTCTTTAACGTGAGTGGTTTGCAATTTTCTGGGCGTTTTGGCCAGTAAGGCAAACAAAATATTAAATAATAATGACTTAATCCTACATATACGTTTCGCGTATTATGAGAACCTCGACAACAAATACATGACGATAACTGAGAATCAGGATGGTTTGCCCTCGAAAGATGAAAAAATCAGATCCGAATAGAAATACCGATCGCAATCATGCAGGCCCTGATATAAACTTGTATTAGTCGGAGGGAACAACTTCGTTTTCAATAACTTGAGAGGTTGTAAAGGAACAAACAAGACTTCAACAAAAAGGAGACAATCTCGCCTTACAATCCGAGAGATATTTTGATTAAAAAATATAAAAAACGACCTTTTCCGGTTCCGAAACGATAGCTAACGAAAGCAACAATTGTTCTCCCGACTAACGTCGACAATGTATTGCTATGGAATAATATATACCTTGTGCACAGAAACAAAGCACACAACTACTGTTAATTTAAGAGACAAATATCCTGATGCGTTGTACGACAGGGTTACGGCACATTGGACAGCTGGTTATCGAGCTGGAGCAGTTGAAACAACAACAAACGTGACCACAATTCAGCAATACCACGTCCGACTGTTAAGAAAAAAAAACACGTCAGTGAAATAAGGAAAAAGATATACCTGTGCCATGAACGAGAAAAATAACGCATTTCCTCCAAAGAACCACTCAATATTCATCAAGGAGGGAGGGGGGATGGTGGGGGGTCAAATGGTTTTCAGGGGGGACGGAAGGGGGGATCGTTCGAATACAACAGAACCTTATGGGGGGATCAGGTAAATTTTATTGTTACAACCAAATCCTCTGACCCCCCCCCCCTTCCTCCCCCTAGCTCCGCTCAAGAGCTAACGATCAAAACGTGAGCTTTTCTAAGATATTTTTCCCTTAAGTAACTACAAAATATTCAAACAGTCTGCCAACGCAGCTAAAAAATTGCCTTAAAATGAATGAGATTTAAGTACAAAGAAATGTCTATGTTTGTCTCAACCTGACTTTTTTCTCCATCTTCACATTCCAGTTCTAAGACGTCACGCTAGGTAGCGAAAGGCGAGTATCTACTTACCCTTTGGTCCATGCAAATCACGCATTCCGTAGTCATGTCACGGTGTTCAACTATAGGTGCCACCGGTGTGTTGGAGCTAGGTGGTTGAGGGACTGGTACCTGTAAGGCACAACATTCCATGACCGTTACATAACGTACAAGGCTAACAGACCATCCTCAAGACAGTGAGATAATTTGAGGCGCTACCAAAAGTATTTACACAATAAGTAACTTTACCGGATGGGGATGAAATAAAACGCGAAGCAGCTTCTCAGAGTTGGGTAATCGAGTCAATTAACCACGTTCATATTAAAAGGTAAGCCTTTACTATAGCAAACGCTTTCACAAGTCGCACTAGCTCTGCTCTTCAGACCAGGAAGAATTAGGAAAGATAGAATGAGGAGTAAAGTAAGAAAGGAAGGGAGAGGGGGGGAAGGGGGGTGGGGGAAGGTCAGGGAGAAAGAGAGAGGGAAGAGGGTAGAGGAAAGGAAAAGAAGTCTAGTAACGTCGACTATCTTCACGCAACCACATGTTATGTACAACTCACCTCAGGGTTTTCAATCTTGCTTTCTTTTTCCTTCGCCTTTGAATCGAAGCGAAGCCGTTCCTGGACAACGTTCATTATTGCCTTGCGAACTCCAAGCTCGTGTATACCCAGCTAATCAAAGCAAAACAAAGCGTTACGATGTATCAGGAATGATATTCAGCCATGGTTGAGGGGGGAAGAGCGGAAATACGCCAGTGGACGGCGGAGGAGGGGCAGGGGAATAGGATATCATCTCCTTTACTAAAAATAGGGGCAATGTTCTGTTACAAATTTTATGAACCCTCTTCGTACGACACCTCATAACCCTTTAGTAACTCTCAAGACAGGAGTTGAACAGAGCGGCTGATTACTGCCTCAGCATGCCCTCGTTTCCCTGACATGAGGCAGGATACGAGGAGAAATGGTGCAGCTGCTGGGCGAGAAGCAAGATTATCGCAGGTTAACTTCCAGCCGGCGAACCGTTGAACTCCTGGGTGGTGACAGCCACTGCGAGAGTAGAGTGTCTCACTCAAGAATACAACACAATGTCTCTACCCAGGCTCAAATCCAGATCTCTCGATATGGAATCTCCTACACTCTAACCACCTGCAGCTCCTTAACAACAAACAGACAGCAAACGGAGACTTCATCACTCACCTCCTTCAGTTCTTGGTCTGTCATGGTTTTAAGCATTTCCCACGTGATTCGGTGACGGGCAAAGTGCGAGGCGTAGTCCTGAGCTTCAGCTTCTGCGAGGATATCGGAAATCACACCATCGCACTGCTGTAATTTCAAAGAAAAAATTCTTAATTCTAACTTGATGATTACTTTCACTAGCCCTTTTTCCAAATAACCTTAACTCAAGACATTATTCGAAATTACAGTTATTTTAAAATAATAGTAGAGATTTAAAATCAGTCAAGGCCATTCAACGTTCGATATTCCGTATTTGATTGAATAAGCGCCCACCCTGTAGGTAGAAAAATTTTATAAGCGCCTTTTAGTAATCGAATAAAAGATCACATAATTCTCACATAATTACAAGGCTCTTTGTACCTTCGCAAGCAGAGTATCTGGTTTGCTTTCAAGGAGCCTCTGATACTGAATCAGCCAGTAATCCTCAATATCCGTTTCTCTCTTGTGTTCCATCTCAACCTGACCAAGAAAAGCACAGAGGTTCCTTTAAGGAGTGTAAGGCACTCAAACAAAAATTGATTTAAGCACTGATCACCGGGTTAGAGAAACCACAGACTAAAACTGTAGAAGAACTCGAATAAACTTACAAAAATGTTAGAGAGGAACATGAATGTGAGAAAAAAGGACAGGTGAAACAGTGAGTCTAACCTTGAAATATATGTATGTCACCCGATTTGTTCAACGTTTATCTTAAATTGGAATGAAGTGTTGAGTAAATTAAGCCTCCGAAACATTGTTGTTTGTTACGTGACCATAAGTGCAAGGTTTAGATCGAACCATTCATGAAAATAAACAAATGTAACTAAAATACCACTTCATTTTTACCATAAAACATTGGTCAGCTAAATTCATTACTTTACTGATGTTAAGGTAAGCTTATACACCAAAAACTTACAAGTCTCTTCATAAGCTCATCTTCTCTCTTCTGTTGTTCGCTAACAAGCTGAACCATCAGACCTGTCAAAGCTTCTCTCCTCGATTCCAGCGCAGCCTGAATGACAACAACGAAACGGTTAACTAAGTGTCCTCAAAAGATAATGCACTCTTGGTACATTACCATGTTCTACAGCGAAAAAGACAATGCCCCTCTGAGCTGGGTCGCTTATCATTCCAGACAATAAAAGTGAGAGATGTCTGAGCACAAAAACACTTGCACAGGAGATTGCAGCGTGCCTCGTTGTCCCGCTTACGAAATCAAACGCAAACGAATCTTAACTGCAAGTTTTTGACGGCGACAGCCATTTTTACTCTTAACGCGTGGAAAAAAATCCCTTTTAACTTTTCGTGTTCAAATCCCGTGTATATCTCAACGTTTTCTCAAAGATCTACTTTCGCAGTGCATTGAGGTACCAACAATAGTGAGTATAGCGCTCAAAAACTTTTAAACGGAGGAAGAGAGAGAAAGGATTTGGAAAAAATATAAAAAAGAGAGAGAGAGAAAAAAAAAAGAATAGAAAAAAGAGCCATGCAGTCGAGGCAGAAAAAAAGTAAAAACATTCGCTTCACCAAAGGAAAAATCAAAAAGAAGTTAAACGATAAGAAAGGCACCGACATACCCTCTCCGCATCTTGGCGTTCATCTTTTTTCTCCAGTTCTGTTAGCGTCAATTTCGTGAGCTCGTCTTGTAGCATTGAAATCTGAAGTTAAATTTAAGACTTTCGTGTGTAAAAATTATCTAAAGGAAAGTACTACAAACTTTCAAATCAAGGCAAAAGTTGTACAGATTTTTAGCGTCACCACAAGGGAGACCAGCGTAAAGTGGAAATACGGAAGAAGTGAGCTATAAGTACATGAGGAAATCGAAAAAAGAAACTATAATTACACGAGAATGTCATTACTTAAAGATGAATATGTTACTTAAACTACTTTGGGCGCTAGTTGAAAAAAAATACAATCTTTCAACATATTAAATTTGACTTAAAAACATCGACACGACTTCTTTACCTGGCCGGTAATTCTACGATGTTTTGCGTCCGTTTGTAGCTGGAGAACTTGGATCGCTTCCATTTGTGCGCGTTCCTTAAATAAAAAAAAATAATACAATTACAGGTCCTCTATTACCAAGTAAGCAAAAAGGAATGCGAAACAAATCTGAGCGGCGAAGTCACGGTTTCACTGGGGATCCCATCTATTTCGGCCTTAGGCCACTACACCCGAATTTAGGTGAAAATTTCTAATGATCACGCGCAAGTGAGTCGGAAACCACGAGGTCATAAATGTGTGTTGTTGATTTGTTGCAAAGGAGTAGTTTGTTTATTGACTCATCATCATCGCTACTACACCAAAAGAAACTGAAGAATTTAAATGCAATGTATGTCCTATTAACAAACCTCTTTGGAAATCTCGGAGATCAAAGTATCTCTGTCCTCATACTGTTCATTCAGAATGCCAAGCAACCGTACGTCTTCTTCCAAAGCCCTGGTGAAAAAAAAACAGAAAAAACTGAAACTTAAACAAGACACTTGTACAGAGTACGGAAACGATAATTATCATTATTCATAATACTAGACTGACAAGTACCAAGAGATAATAAAGTGTTATAATCTCTTGATAGTATTCTTTTATTTCCTTATTTCTTTCTTTTTCAATAGAGCTCAGTAACCTGATGCATAAAGTGCCTTTTCAAAATATAGTGGTCATAACACTTGTGACGTCATCACTTCACGTCACCCGATTAAGCAGCTATTCATAGATTCAGGGTAATTTAGTATCATCAACTGAGTTGGTAACGTAAATTGGCCACCGAAAAGGATTTAAAAGCTGACGTTTCGAGCGTTAGCCCTTCAGAGCGATAGACGAAGGGCTAACGCTCGAAACGTCAGATTTAGAAACTATTTCCGGTAGCCAATTTACATTCATATATATCAGTTCAGTTGATACAACCAAATTATCTTGTAATTCATCCCACCAACGCAGCATCACAGTTTAGTTTAGAAACTTACCCTCTTAAAACATTAATACAGCACTGTGTAAAGGAGTGGCGCCTATGTAGCACATTTTATTGCATTGATGGTATCAAACTGATTGAATTAGTGAGGTAGATAAAATGGTTTTGCGCAGTTTCTCAACTACGATGTAAGCAATATTATGCAGTATTCACGCTGGAAATAAAAACTTATTTCTTACTCATTCATGGCCTGACTAGCAGTCCTATCTCTTGCCCGTTCGTATTCTCTAATGAGACGACTCTGACTTTCTTGACTTTCCAAAAGACGAGCCATGGACACTAAGGGAAATGAAACAGGAAATTGACAATCTGTTGCATTACGACGGACACTGTGTTCAATACTATGATGTATTCAGATTCCTCTTATTAACTCTGGATAACAAATGCTTCAAAATAGCGGTAACATTTTGTGAAATGACTTCAGTCTACCATATACTATGAAGACACAACCAAAAAAACTGAATTCTTTCCGAAGAAAGGTAGGAAAAGAACTTGAAAAGAGACACCAGAAAGCAGAAGGCTTACTAAGACAGGTTCATCCCTAAATCATTTCCGTCAATACGGTTCTACAAGAGAAATTTTATCATATGTTTTAAGGCAAAAAATCATGACAATGCCCGTGTTTTCTACGACGAAGGAGCCTATTTACCGATGATAGATTCTAATGATTTAGTCGCAAATAGCAACCTCTTAAGTCATAGAGATTGTAATTAAGTATTACCAACCTAACATTTCTTCTTTTCTCAGTTTCTCGGCCTCTTCCTGAGTCACTTTCACCAGTTGCTCAGTTCTCATTCTGCACAGAAAAAACAAAATGTCTTTAACCGACTGATCTCCACCAATCATTAACCTCTTCTAACGATACGACAGCTATTCTCAAATTTCTCAAAGAAAACAACAAAAATCCTACCTTTCTTTTTCCATCTCATCCAAAATCATTTCCGCCTTCTGAGCTCTAGAGTCCAACAGCCAAAAGTTAATAACAGTGTGGAACAGCTTTCAAAAGGATGTAAAACTTATAATAACGAAGAATGTGTAATTTAAGTTCCCACAATGTAATCTAGTTCAGTCGTGTGAAAAATTGATCGCGCGAGGTATCCTTTTTCTATTGACTCGAACTTTCTTAAAAGCCCACAAAAATTTCTCAAACGGCCTCGGACGTCTACAAACTCCCCTCGACTCTCGATCCTCAAAGTTTTCGAGAATCGAGGATCAAGAATGTTGCATGGATCGAGGTCGAGTTTTGAGAGACTGTCAACGCAGTATTGGAGTAGAACAGCACGTATCTCCAAGAAAATCAATCAAAATATACTAATCAAGTGGAATCTTTCGTGCACAAAAAAACGTAGAACTTAGCCAGCAAGTAGAACCTCATTATAAGCGCTGCAGGACGCGTGTTTCTCCATCCGAGGGAAAATTTGAGACGAGTCTTGGAGAGGTTTGCCGGAGATCTGAGCACTATAATAATTATCAGTGCCAGACCCCTTGCAGATCTCTCGCCTGTTCCCATTGCTCAAGGCGTCACATTGTCCCGCAGGCGAAGAAAATCTCGTGTTGAAGCGCTGATAATCAGGGCCTACTCGCAGTCTACGTATACCCAAGCAGTGACTACAAACAAACCTGATCATGGCCCTTGATGTAAGGTATAAATGATGCATGTGCACTGTACTGTGTGAATGAATAATGAGGTTGACGATGAGAGAAAAGAAAGAAAAGCAGGAGCATTACCGTTCATTCACTTGCAAAATCATAGCCACAGTGTCATTGGTGAGTTGTTCATCTGAAACATAAGTATTGAAAATTCATCAAAAAAGTGATAAAAAGGAATGATGGATATAACAGAATGAGGGCTTCTAATAAAGTTGAAGAAAAATGCCACAACAAGGCAGAGCAATGAATTTTTGTTGTTGTTGTTGTTTTGTATTGTTTTGTTGTTGTTGTTGCGGTTGATTTCTTTTTTGTTAGCCATAAAGATTCTTCCATATCCCATCTCATAAGACACACGATCAACAACTCAGAAGTAATGTCAAACAGCCAGATCACCAAAAGTGATAAACGCTACCAAGTGCTCTCTATCGTATTGCACACACTGTAAGGCATATCTAACTTAAACACACATAGTACCTGCTGCCATTGCTGATACAAGCTTTTTTCTCTCAACCTCTTGTTGCTGTTGCTGCATCAATGTGAGGTCATCTATTTCTGCTTCAGCCTACAAGTGCATTTAAGTGCACGAGAAACTATTGTTACCCCTCAGCGGCCTCACACATTGTTCAATATTTATTTATAAAAAAAGAAAAAAAGGAGATGGCAAAAATTTGTTTTGCAACTTTCCGAACTGCCTAGATGTAAGGAAAGGCCGAAAACTGCCATATGCTGTTTTAGTCCACAAACCTAACAACCCAGGTCGACCCATCGTTTCTGCCTGCAGTTGTCCCACCGAACTTATTTCCAGCTATTTAGACAAAATCATGACACCTATCGTCAAAACTTTACCATCTTACGTTAAGGACAGCCAACACGTACTTGAAATATTTCGTGACTTTAGTTTCCTCGGCCAAAACAAACTTATTTTCACTATGGATATTCCATCTCTTTATACTGTCATTCCCAGTGATGAAGATCTCCGGGCCCTCAAACATTTTTTCGATCTTCGCACTGTTAAGGAACCTAGCTCTGAAACACTACTCCGTTTGGCCGAACTAGTACTCACACTCAATTGCTTTTCATTCGGTGGTAACTACTACAAACAAACTAATGGCGTGGCCATGGGTACTAAAATGGGACCCAGCTACGCCAATCTTTTAATAGGTTTTATCGAACATCAATTTTTTAGTCAATACCACGGCCAAAATCTGAACTCTACCGCCGTTACATCGACGATTGCATGGGCGCTACCTCCTCTACAAGAGAGGAACTCACTCAATTTATAACTGCCGTCAATTCCTTTCACCCGGCTCTTAAATATACCTGGGAAATTTCCGACTCTTCTTTGGCTTTTCTAGACATCAAAATTTAAATTGAAGACAACGGTTTATGCACTAGTGTTTACTACAAACCTACAGATTCACATAGTTACTTGTTGTATTCATCTTCACACCCATCACACGTCAAGAACTCCGCTAAACACTAGAACAAAAATTTATCCTCCAAATCGGCACCCTTAATCCCCACGGAATCAACGAGCGTTTTTCATTCAACTAATTTATTCCTGTTTTCTCGTCAACATATTTCCACCGATAGCGTAGCACCACTCTCTGCATAGAAACCCACACACAACCCACAATTCCTCCTATCGCTCTGACGAAGGGCTAACGCTCGAAATGTCAGCTTTTTTACCCTTTACGGTGGCCAATTTACGTTTTCAACTCAGTTGTTAACACTAAATTACCTAATAATTATATAAGACTAGCTGACTGCCAAGACCTTGTTTTTCCCACAAAGAAATGTTATACATGCACATCAAGAAAATTGAGAATTATACAATTGGCAAGACACTGATAATAATTGTACATATTAATTACATTTTTCTAGTAAAAAAATTCAGAAATCTTTCAAGAGGGTGGGAGGAAACATTAAAGGCCCACACATTACGAGAAAACTGCCCAGCAGAGATCATATGATCATTTCATTAAAAGCCACAGCTGTGATTTAGAAAGAAATTCCTGTTTTTTTTTTCTTGTTTTTTTTTAATCAGCTTAAGGTAAAGAACAGGCTTTGATTACCATTCGTATCTTGTCCATAAGGTCAGTACGTTGTTTACTAGCTGCTGCAGCGAGAGCCTGCTGCTCCAGCTCTGTTTCATGAAGCTGTTTCTCTATTTCGATCATTTGCTGTCGTCTCCTTTCCTGTGGATCAAGACGTCATGAGGTTAAAATACACTTTCACAAGTGAATGTCATTTAAACCCCGGCTGAGCAGAAAGCTCTAATGGTGACTTAGGAGATAGTCAGCAACTCTGCAAAGCACTCATTAAGTATCTTGATCGAGTGAAACCTTCACCTCTGTTTCCAAGTTAAAAAATTAAACATTGCACCATCTTCAAGTAAATACTTAGTCACTGGCATGTGATATGTCAATGTGTTAAACATGAATGATACTAATGATAAACATGTACAGTGCTAACCGTTTTTGTAAATTAAATGCAAAAACCAGATTGAAATAAAACGGGAACAAAACAAGGAAAAGTAACAACAAAAACGACTCATGGAAATAAAAAAAAAGGTGACATGCAAACCTTCTCTGCTTCATGCTTTGATAAAGTGCTCTGAAAACAAAAATGTTCGTGTGTGAAATGATGAGGAAATAACAGGGAAAGCTTTGTGAAAATGGTGAAATGGTACATACAAATCAGTGAGACCAGCAGGTGTCGTCAGTTGCACAACTGGTGTCAATGTCAGGAGAAAAAGTTACTGTAATTTTACCTTTGATATCTTAACCCAAAAGCCCTGCCTGCACTAAAGTAAAGTTGTGCAACAAGCAAAAACAAAATACGTCATCTTCAATTTGATCACTTCAAATAATTTGCAACTTACTGCCACAAGATCATCCACTGGTGTAGGGTTCAATTGTTTATTTGAAGCTGTTCCATTTCCTATTGGATCAGAAAAGAAAATGAAATGAAAGCATTGTATGAAAAACCTGTAACATCAAAACAATACTTGCACCATTGGATGATAGAATACTCTCACACAATAAAAATATTAATTCACTGGACAACAGTAAAACTTGAGCGTCAATACTTGTTATTTCAGTTTATTAATAACTCATTAATAAATCAGAGCAGCTTCAATTGAGTGTTGAAAGTAATGTGGGATTGCTTTGTATCTTCTTTACTTTGCTCTGTGATTAGTCCAGAAAATGTGCACTACTCTCTCAACCAATCAGATGTAAAAATAAAACAAATCTGCCCAACTATGTTGACCATACCATGTGTAAAAATAAATTAAATAAGTGGGCAGTCCCTAACAAAAATTTGAACCCTGGGTTTGGTTTTCATGGCCATGAAATCAAGAAGCCAAAGATTGCTATATGTGGCAGCCCACAAGTGGGTGCAGCAAGACGTGTTTACATCTGCTGATGTGTTGGTTTTACTTTCAGTTCTCATTGACTCTTAGGGGAATTTTCCTTTCTTCGCATTAGCTGTTGTCAGTGATTACTTTGACTTTGGTTTTACAACACTCAACTGAAAAACTCTCTTATGTGTAGATAGAGCATACCCAGAACATTTAGTAGATGCTTGGATGGAGGGACATACTCAATTTCAGCCACTATATGAAAAAAAAAATCATTAATACTCATATTAATCACCATCTGATCATTATTAGATTGAATGATGACACCAAGTTTGACATCAATAAACAATATACTGGTCATAGGGGAAAATACACATTTGATACAAGTTTGAAACTAAATCCTAATTGGCATACCTTTGCAAAGATATTTCATAATGGAGGCTGTTCCCTCAGCTGCCACATCTATGAAAATGAACAGACAATCACACAATTCTTCCAAACATTTTTATTATCTTAACTGATCTGTGTAATTCTGCAGAAATGATTACTGCAAACATCTCTAACAAATAAAGATCTTGATTACCTCTGGGTGGAAATGATACTATGTTTACATCAAGAATAATGTTCTGAAAAAAAAGGGATTATATTTTATTCAAGTGTACAGGCTTTGGTAAATCTGATAAGGTCTGTGCATGGTACTTTCAATCTTGGGACTCCTGGGTTACAAAAAGATATTCAGCAAGGTATTGGAGGTCTCAATAAATTGAATTGAGTACATGCGTTCCATGGACAATTAAATATACTGAACTTTACTTTACCTCCAAAGTTCTCACACGAGCCAAAGTTGGGGGAACTCCAGGCAAATTGCTGTTTTCAGAAATATTCAGTGTCCTCAAGCTTTTGAGATTTCCTACTTCAGGTGGGAGGCCACGAAGGTCATTTGCTGTAAATAACAACAACATCAAAGTCTTCCATAAGCCTCTTTACTTGTATGAGAAGACATAAATTTGACTGAGTGCAGGTGGAAAGAATACAATTGTACCTTGAAGGATTAAGCTTTGAAGAGATGCTAAGTTTCCAATGCTGGGAGGAACAGCTTTAAGTTTGTTCCCTTGAACATTTAGCACCTGAAAAACCAGAAATTACTCCTCAGACATAACAAAGGGAAGTAACTGTAAAATTTTATTATGAAAGTTTCCTTTTGGCAGGATGGGATTAATAAAATAATTTTAGTGTGATCATGAGAATTTAAACCAAAGAATAACTCTCTGACTACTGATGAGCACATCACTGTTTCCTCTTGTAGCAGAGCAAATAAAAGTTCAGTAAATTACAATTTTTAGGTTAGCTGGTTTTAGGTTCAAGGAAAATAGAGGGGATTTTTTCAATAGTGGAAAGATTGTATGATTCACTGCATTTAAATACAGTTTATAGAACAGCTGACAATATACCTAGGGTGCAGTTTCCCACATTATGTACACTGATTGTAATTCTTGCCAAGATAAGTTTTGAGTAAACAATTTTAAGGCTATCCTCTTAGAAGTAATAACTTCAAATCACTGAATAGATCTCTGTATGTAAATTCTTGTGGTTGTTGTTTATAAGAATACAAGGAATCTGGACGCATACAAATTGTTGTGTTGTATTTATTTTTACCAAGCGTAGCTGGCCCCTAAAATCTCTCACATCTGAAAGATCTCCCACAAGAGAATTTTGTCCAATGTTTGCCCCATTCAACCCATGCTTGCTGGTGGGTATTAACAAGCAAGTAACTACACTGCTTTAATTACATGTATCTTGATAAAGAAGGTGGCTTAATTGTTTGCCAAGTCTTTGTATCACTAATAGACAACCGTGAGCAGGTGACTTTGGATTAGAAGTTTTTGTTTTGAGCCCTGACTGGCTCATTGTACTGTGTTCTTGAAACAAAACATTAAGCTTTCACAGTGTCTTGCTCCATCCAAGAGTGTGGCTGCTAATCAACTGTCAGTGAAATCTGAAAAAGTACAGGGCAGGGAGGGAGGGAGGGAGGGAGGGAAGAAAGGCAAGCTAATAGATATAACCAGTAATGGACTGGCATCCAGTACACAGGAAAAACAGAACGGGGGCGTTCATTGGAATTAAGGGGTGCTTATTGGAATGAGGGTGCTAATACTCAACGGGGGTGCTTATTAGGATAGGGATGCTTATTTACATCTAAAAAAACAAATTTAAGGGTGGAGGGCTCTAATTAAAGAGGGAGCACTTGTTGAAAGGAGGGCACAAAATTGAATCATTACTGACAGTACTCAGACAAACTTATCAGCTGGAATTTCTTATCTTGATTTAAAATTATATTTTCATAAGTAATTTATGAGTTAATGAGTAGCAGCTAGAGAGGAGAATTAACTATCAGATCTTGGGGGTTAAAGGGCTAATAACTAATAATTTACCAAATGAATATGATGTTAATTGGGCATTTTTCATACCTGTAGTGATTTCAGCTCATCAATAGCTGCAGGAAGGGTTGTTATATGGTTATCATGAAGATCCAACACCTGGGAGGAGGCAAATTTAAAATACTTTCAACTCTGAATTCGATAATTAAAATAAACAGTTCTGATAATCTATGAGAAGGAACATTAAATTTATACTAGCCAGTAACAAGGGGTTATTAATGTGTAAAATGCCGCACACTCTAATGATAATGATAAGGATAAGGAATTTATATAGGGCTAAAACTATAAACAATATTCAGAAGCGCTTCACATAATTTAAAGTTCTATACTAATTACTAAGGAAGAGTTTGGGTATCAGTCAAGCTGGACAACCTAAATTACCCTCTATTTTCCTTGGAGCTAAAACTAGCTAACCTAAAAATTGTATCAGTAGTCAGAGTGTTATTCTTTGGTTTAAATTCTCATGATCAAACTAAAATTATTTCAGAAAAGAAAGGAAAATATCTTATCAATTGCTACATTAGTATTTCAGAATTTATTGGTAAATTTAAGTCTATTTCTTAAAAAAATATCACAAATTGACAAAAATCATTATGATTGTCATATCTCACCCTTAGATTTGACAGATCCTTTAGGTCTCCTCCACCTTTTAGATTTGATAAATCATTGTCAAACAATAAAAGTGCCTAAAATATACAAAAGCATGTTGAAAAAATTTTAATGGTACATTTACAGGGTTTTGTTAAACACTGGTTACAGGTGGTCTATAGTTACCTATACAACCTCTCACTGCTGTCTGTTCAGCTTACAAGCAGGCTATGGTGTATGGATTTCACTTATCAGCATAGCCAGTTACTACAACATTGCCAGCCATTAGCCATTTATGGGAAAAGGTACTGAAAACCTCTGAATTAAATACTAACAATCACATCTTTCAGTCTGACTGAATTCTGCAAAAGCTCTCAGCATATTCACATCTGAGAATGGTGACAACTTGGTCATAACACAATTGGCATTGAAAATTAAGCTGATTTTAATTTTTGTGGATTTTACAAATGGATCTCTCTCCAGCAAAATACAAGTAAGGTCCTAGCAAAACAAAGCCAGGTTCAAACTGAAAAATAGTTGTTTCCACAATCTCCAACCCAAAAATCTGATCCCCAAAATGCAACATGGCATTAAATATCTTTAGTTTCTGTATTAAGAAGAACAATATCTGGTTAGAATGTTTATCATATTGTTCAGTAGTAGCAGTAACATTCATTAAAATGATACCAAAAGGACGTAAAGACAGCAGAGTGGCAATAATTCTTAATAAAGAAACCACAACTTTTAGTTTGCAAGACATGTTTCGACATTCTTATGTCATCTTCAGTTGTAAATGCGATTTTAACGGTTGTACATTTGAATTTATATGAGATTACGTTACAAATTACGTCATATTGTTTACGTTACAATTTGAATATTAAATACGAAAAAACGTGACATAGCACGCGCCAGATGGGGAAAGAAGGAGAAAAGAAAAATAATGATCATAATAAGAAAAATTATTATGATGACAGAATCAAAAGGAAAGAGACAACTCTAGATGCTTCAATTGCTGATTAAGGATGGGTTTGTCCCACTTAATATGCAATGCCTCTTTGATCTTAATTTTGTATTTCGAAGCGGCAGAATCTAAAATGGTGAAACATTCTGTACCACAAGAGTCGAGACAGGCCTTTGATGATTGTAGGTGCTTGTAAATGTGTGAAGTTTTGTCAGACAAGAGGTGCTCACGAACCCGTGTACAGATGTGGCAAGTGGTCTCACCAATATAATTGGCATTACAGCCAGCACACGAAAATTTATAAACGACACGCGAACGTAGACCTGGTGGTACTGAATCTTTCACACTGAACAAGTTTCTGAGCTTAAACGTATTGAAGACTAACTTAATATCTAAATCAGGTCTACAATAACGTTTCAGTAGATGCCTTAACTTGGTTTGAGCGATGTCAGAAAACCGCCCAACATAAGGAAGTTTAAAATAATGCGAAGAAGGGTTTCCGGAGTTTAATGTGGCGTTATGCGTGGGAGAAGGATTATAGCTCTTGGCCAGATGTCTTGAGATAATCCTGTCTATGACGCTGGAAGGGAAACAATTTTTCCGTAGCAAGAAAATAAGTTTTTGTACATCCTTGTGGAAACCAACCCAGGAATTATTGATCTTATATACTCTGTCAACCAAAGTTCTTATTAATCACAATTTGTAACATTGATTATGGAAAACTTAAACTATTGAAATTAGGTACTGACAGATCCACTCTTGTCAATAAAATTATTTGCTCTGTAGATCAAGTTATGTTTGAACATACCTCTTTTTGAAGTACCCTACATAATGAGTACACTCCCTTGGGGACCTATCGAAAAAGAGAGAATTAAGAATATTGCAACCAATTTTCAGTGACAACTCAACACCTGCAAATTGGACTCTAGAAAGAATTAGCATGGCTACAATGCTCCAGCTGACAAAAAAGGCATCTCAATCCATATGCAATCAATTATATTTACAAATAAATCAAAACCTGCCGGCAGGGTTCAAAGACTTAAGTTTTCCTTTCTTTTTCAATATTTTTTCAGATTGAAAGAGTCAGTCAGAGCTCTCTTCATTTCAACTGATCAGTGGCATACAACTTTATGTGAGCAGCTCCATATTCACCCTTATCTCTAACCTTCACACAACCTTTCTCAGACAGGAATTCTAAAAGTACAAAACTAGTCATCAAGCCCATGACTTTAAAATCCCTGAAAAACACTTGTTTACATATAGTTGCGTGGAGGTTCATTGGCACTTTTTTTTCAATTTAGCCTAATAATTTAACATTGTAAAATGTTACAAATTTAACTTAAATATCATTCATCAAAAATACAACTGTCAGTACCCTTTGGCTACATAGGAAAAACAAAATTCTTTATTTTGAAGCATAAGTTTCCTCTTCATAAATGGCATAAAACAAATAGTCTGGCTTAATTTTTGTATTTGGTACAAAAAACCAAATCATTTATGACAGTTGCTCAAAAAAAGTTTGAGCTTGTAGCAGTTGATGACAGATTTCTTTGAACAGACAGAAAGCTTAGACATAAAATCTCAGACCACAATGTACTTCATGGCTTAAATTAAAACATAAAATCTAAAACTAGTGAAAGGGATTCCATTTCATCTTTTATAGACTATAAATTATGATGCAGTACTAAACAAAATTGAGGAAATAATTATGCTAGGGGAGGTGACACCTCACCATTAAGTGAAGTTGACTGAAAGACAAGTTACCTTGAAATGATCATATAATGTTGCTTGCCCACAGCAACCAGTGTTAAGACATTTCACTACATGATTTATGGCACCCACAGAAAATTTGATACTTTTTTTTAAAAAAAGGAGCTGTAGATGAGAGCTATTTCACTAGTTAATTGCATATCATGTTATTCTTATAACATTCAAAATAAGTCAATTTTCAATATTGCTTTACACATTCTTGTATATGATTCAAAAACACATTCAAAATTCAAAACACCTTCCATGGATTTAAAATGTAAACTCTACAAGAAAATTACCTCAGTTGCCCCACATCAAACAAAAGTAAACTTAACCTGACTATATATCAAATATTTTACTGAATATAACTTAACTCAAAATGTCAATTATAATTGGAGAATCTACTGAGTTCACCTGGGCTCAGTTGAATAAATCGTTATCCAGCAGTGAGTGATAGCAAAAAGTACTGTGCTATCCACCAGATAAAGATTTACATGTAGTCATTGGATAGTGCAATCCAACTATCAAGCAATCCAGGCCAGATAAATATCTTGTTGATACCACCATCAAATATTAATTAAAAAACGCAATCCTCTCCCAGAGCTTATTTCTAATCAGACCTCTGACAGCCATGATCACTGTTCAACAAATTATTTGCATTCTTGTAAAAAGTATCGGCATAAACAAACTCGGAGAACAGCATAGAAATCTGACTTAAAAGTTGAATAATCAAAGCTGGAACGAAAGAAAAAGCATCATAAAACGCAAACTTGAGACAACTGTACAACTGTTGCGGTATTTGTTTTTTTTTATCGAACCATCTTAGAAGAAGCAATCCCCCAACACAGTCGACTGTCACTTATGCATTAGCCATGGCCACCCGTACAACTTCAATTATTTGGCAGATTCGTCTTCACTATAAACTCTTCTCACATGCTTTTAAAGGCGTACGAGTTATCTAACCACTAAAAGAGTATGTATTAAGGGATGACAACCGCTGTGTGTACCGTTCCTTGGCTAATTGACAATCATGCACAAAGATGAAACAACCAAGTTCAGTCTCTGACGAAATCAAAATAAACATTTCTACGACACTAATCGATGGTTTACTAACCACGACCATGCATCTTTCCACTCGTTTCTTTGACTCGTCTTTGCTCACTTTTCTTGACTTAAAAAGGGGCATCTCTGTGATCCAGAAGAGCAAGAAAGACAATTTAAATTAAAAGATGTTCACCATAATTCCAAGTTCAGCCATTTTGTTCTCAATTGCATTATGGGTACAAGCAATGACTCACATCAACTGCAGGTGCAGCGAACAATCCAATTTGAGGAAGATCGACGCGAAATTTCCACGGCACAACGTCTGTTTGAAATTATGGAAAAAATAATTGAAGGATCATGCTTTATTTCGAACATAACAGATTGCTGACATCTGCATGTACGTAAATGAGTGGGTGGATGTAAGACGTAGGTTCTTTAAATATACCGTTCGTCACGCAATCTGTCGGAGAGTAAACATTGCGTGATATAGCAATTTGAGTTACTAAGTTCCCACTTCAAAGTTTTTTTGTTGCTTGGGTGAAATTTTCAATCCATTTTCTTGAATGAATAACGTTATACCCATGTCGGGTAATGTTATATATCACTCCCTAACATTCAGATATCATTTAAGAAAAGGAGATCGCAAGCAATTATTGTTTCTTGGATGACGAAGAAACTGTGAGGGAGCCAATCACCGAGGTTTCTTAGCAAGACAGGAAATTGCTACACGGTTTGTGGTATTTTAAGATTTATTTCTTATATAGAATGTTTCTCTCCTTTTTTTGTTATGTTTTGCTTCATTTTTTGTTTGTTTGTTTTCATAATAAATACAAACGAGCTTCATCGTAATCTGGTGCACCATAATTAATATAATTGTAAATTAGATTATGAGCGCGAGATTTCTATCGCGTGATAGTTGATGTGGACAAATTTCGAATCAATTGTCACGCCTAGAAATGAAAAGAAAATAATCTGATTATCTCAGCAGAAAGCTACTGGTCGTTCAAAACTTATATGTTACAAGCCAAGCCTATATTTCTATCGAATAATGATACCAGTAAAGTCAAACCAGGCACCACTCACTTTTCTCAACATCTATCACGGAATGGATAGTGTGTAACGTAGCAACCAATCATGCTCAGCTTGCAGCGTTTGCGACAGAACGCTAAGACTGCTTTGATAAACGCACAATTTGTAAAGACAATTTTTGTTCCTACGTAAACACGTTGACCAAATTCCAATTCTCCCTCTATCGCTTAGAGTCCTGCATCATTCTTTACTTATCATTCTGATAAAACCCCATGTTTCGACTTGATTAAAACCCGAGATGAAAAGAAGAACTTTAAAGTGAGAGAGTACAAAAAATATATTTATATGTATAATAATAACGTTTTTCATTTGTGAAAACTGAATGAAAAAAAGAAGAAAAAAGAAAGATGCACCTCCCGGAAACATCACCATAAACTACTAGCAATTAAAATTGACCGCATTATGTTGTTACGTATGCTCTAAAAACCATACAATTTTTTCCTCCGTCTTTGAAAAGTGTATCAAGATCTATTATTGAACAGATCCACGGCAACATAGAATCAACATAGAATTGGTTTGTTTTATGAAATAAAGGAGCAAAAACTTGTGCCGTCATTCCAATAGATTATAAGTACAGGAAACAATCAAAATGCACGTAGAATTCAGCTAATCATATAGATGAAATTAGAACTTTGGTCACATTTTTAGATTCCAAAGAGTGACTATACTCTTCGATGACGAAGACTGTCTTCAAATGAGCGAAATGTGATCTTTCAGCGATCTCTTTGGACAATGGGATCTACACAAAATTTGTTTCCTGAATCAAACAATGCTGGACAGTACTAGTAGGTAACAGTATGCAATCTCAAAACGCATACTTCTCTTGGAACATGAATTAAAGTGGCTTGCAGAATAAATATGTCGCCCACTCTCCATTTTGCATTAATCTTGCCAGTTGTATCAAGTCCTATCTACATTCCCAGCCGCTCCGCCGCTCTTTAGGATGTCGCCCAACCGTAACCTCACTGTGTGTTGCCAAAGGGAAATCGATATGAATGGGTCAAAGTACTCTCCGATGAAAGACAAATTAACAAAACGTATCATTTGGACTGAGTTTTCAGGTGAATTCTACTAAGTTCTTGACTTCTGCCATGATGCGAAGCTCAGTCACTCTGCAACATAAACTAAGCGTAATGGATCGCGCAACCAAGTATATCGCAACCGAATGTTGATTTAAGAGGCCAGGCCAGACCAGCCCATTTCTCGAAAGTCAATGTTATTACAAGCTGATCTTAGTCGATTATGTTTTCAATCGAGATGGTATCAAGGACTTTGTTACCACCAATAAAAAAATGACAGGAATAATGATTGAAACAGAGTCGACACCAACATTTTAAAGATTGTGATTCAAAGTATATGGCTTCGGGCAAGTTAAGTTACTCGGACTGCCATTAAACGAGCCCTGGGCTAGGGTCGTCTGAAAATGGTTTGACGAGGGAGCATCGACAAGCAACGGTTTTTTACCTTCGTTTACAATCTTTAGCTTGAAACAGGGCAAGGAGGGTAAATTAACGAAGAGACAAAAGAATAACGAAGTTGCCCCCATTTTGATCTAAGGTGCATGCCTTAGTAAGAATTGTAGGAGGCCATGTTTACTCTGGCAAGCTTACAGCTTGTTTCCACAACTGACAATATATCATAATCTCAAAAATAACTTGGTGTCACGTGTCAGACTTCTTGTCTTTTGTTTTGTTTTTTTTGTTGTTGTTGTTCTCGAGATATCTCGTTGAATTACGTAACAATGGAAAACAGAAACTTATCTGTATGTAATCTATCTTATCTTATGTAACTCGCACATTATGTAACGTCCGGCTTTTAAGCGCCTCTTAAGTTACAATTTCAAAGTCCAATTGTGCATCAATGGGTTATTGTAAAGCTTCACCGTGAGAAATGTTATTTGACACGGACCGGGATGACAAAGCATGCACGTGCACAACAATCCTTTTGGGCCATTGGCACGAGATGTCTGCTATAAAGGCCAGCACTGACACACTTGGCTCATGAATCCCTGAGGACAGCGACAGATAAGCTATAGGTACACAGCAATGACGATTATGGTAAGATTCTATGGCGTTGTATTCTCTTTAAAGTGACTTTATTCCAACATTTTATTGTGTTCGTTATGATGGCGAATGATCTGAAAGTATCAATGTTTAAAAGAGGGAATCGAAGTCGAATGCGTAATAAGTTACGTAATTAATTTGCATAACAAATGAAGGTGAAGTAATTTAGAGGTGCAGTTTAATTGAACTAAATGATCGCTGAAAATCTCCACATTTTGCGTCAGCAAAAAGGTTTTTTGGCAAACGTCACCATGTGCTTGAAATTTTGATGCAGCCTAAAATCCACAAGCTGAAGGAATGATCTTGTGTCTTATGTTTGGACATGATTGAGATTTTATAGCTTGGCAAAATTACGATGTTTTAGTTACGTAATCCGAAGCGCTGGCTCTCCAAAGCGTGTTGTTTCTATTCGAGCGATCTCTGGGAAAATATTTTTAAACATGTCAAAGATATCCTGTTTTTCGTTCTTCAATTTTCTTTTCTTTTTAAACCTGAAATGCGAGGGGGCCTGAAGAGCGAGTTGCTTTAAACCCGGTTTACTGCTGACAATATACAGTTCAGAATGTTAAACTTCCGAAGAAGGTTTGTTTGCGGAATGGATTCTGTGTTCCTTAGGAATAAATTTTGCTGCTCAAGTTCAGACTTAAAGTTCGACAAGGGTGTGAATATTTTCTCTGTATCTTTACTTTTAAAATACTTTCCTTTGATGCCGCTCGTTTTTGTAGCTTCCTGGAAATCTACTAACTATGCACGTTGGCCATCACGCAGTAGCCTGCAGAACAGGCGTTATTTTTTTTGGCATTTTGTGGGCGCTTTGCGTGCCAATCAGAGAAGTAATCTGACATGCAAACAAGATCATTGCTTTCTACATAATCTTTTGACTTTAAAGTGTTTTCTTTGCAGATTAAGTTAGTTCTCCCACTTCTTGTGCTACTCCTGGTCTCGACAGAGTCTGATAGCCTAAAGCTTGGTCGCTTATTTGGCAAACGTCCTTCAGGAGGATTCAGCGTTGCTGATTTTGCAAATAAAATTTTGTCTAGGCTTCCAAAGATTCTCGGATTTGGACAACAGAGGCCAGTTTCACCGACAAGTACACCTTCTCCTGATGGCTTGCCTTCATTCTGTTCTAAGCACGACTGCCCTCGATTCTATGAAAAGGTCAATGCATCGGATTATACTTTACGCTGTTATCCGAAGCCATACAAATGGGTCTCAACCACTGTCGAAGGTAAAACAAAATCGTTCAAGCTATTGAGTAATATAGTTGGCAGCACTTAGCTCAGAAGCCTCGAAGTTGTGTAGAAAAGTGGCTCAGATGAAAAGTAGAACAATGAAGATGTTAGATTGCGGATTGTGATAAGGGAGGGGGGGGAAGGGGTGGCTGAAATTAGAGGAATATTTCATAGGGTACCCCAAACCCCCCCCGCCCCCCTCCCCATAGCCTCTTCAGTCGCAATCGGTACTTTTTAGGCAACAAGCAAAACTTTGCAAACTTTCGAAACTCTTTGTGCAAGAACTGTTAGCTGCTTTAAATCAATTTGTTTGATTTTTCTAAGAATGGAAGTTTCTGTAATCCTTTCCCGGTCCTGCACACCTCCTTGCTTCGGGCTCGCTTTGTACTTTATCCTTGTATAGAACTGATCATTAGTCTCAAACGAAACAGAAATGAATACATACCTTCAATGTTTCTAATAAACTGAAACATTCACCTCAAGAACACTGCAAGCGCCAACACAAGGATTGAAACTGATACGCCTTGCTCTGAGGTTTCCCTTTTTCGGTGCGCGCGTTATGTTGCGACGTTTTCAGCTTCCTCAATGTTTACGACTGCGTCTCTCGATGATAATTCCTCGTCATACTTTTGTATTTACCAGGCCAAGCTTCCAAAGACGCCAGCAGAACTGCCTTCTGGAAACTTTTCAGATACATCCAAGGCAACAACGAAGGAGGGATGAAAATCGAGATGACAGTACCAGTGACAAACAGCATGCAGTTGGAGGACCCTGAATCGAACACCTTCTACAAGATGAACTTCACCATGAGTTTCTTTATCCCTTACAAGCATCAGGAAGACGCTCCTGCTCCATCCGAAGAGGACGTTCATCTGTCAGTCGTGCAGCCCTTCTGCGCGTATGTAAAGGTATACGGTGGTTTTTCAAACATCAGGAAGGTGAAGGAAAACTACGACGCTTTGGTGAGGTCGCTGAAAAGGGATGAACTTGATGGGGATATCTCCACCGATACGTTCTACACTGCTGGTTACAACAGCCCATGGGAGTTATTTAACCGCCGTAACGAGATTTGGATCGTGAGTAAGACGCACAGCCCAAATTCAAGTGAGGAGATTGAAGAAGATTTTGAAATCGGCAATTTGTAGATCTTGAGCGTATTTTAGTTGCAACCTTAGTATCAGACAAAAGTTCTTTACGGTTTTCTCAGAAGTGACATGCAATAAATGTTTGCAAATGTTATTTTTTGATACCTTAAAACACTGCAGTAGAGCTTGTAACAAAAACTGAGGAAATCAGTCTGAAGTAAATAGAAATTAATGAGAACCAAAATCAGCATAACTCAGTCTTCGATTATCTTTCACTCCTTCAAAATTTTTAGTATATATAAATAGTGGTTGTGATTGTTCTCCATAATGCATATTAAATGTATTTTTTACATAAGAAACTGACCTCTTTACATGCAAGAACTGTTTAAAAGGGCTATTTGGCAAACCGAACAAAAATTCCCTCACCCCTTCCACCATTTCTCCTTTTAACGCAATTGTTATAGGTGGAACGAATCTATTTTGAATGCCTCAAAGATTGCAATGCAAGCTCTCTTAAAAACTGCTACTATGAGAATGATCCATACGCGACTGAACTGTTTGGCAGGGGAAAATTTTACCAAAGGTATTTTTCATCACCCCCTCCAACAATATGTCGCCGAATTTCCACATTTGAGATAAAAGAATTGATCAGCAACGTATTATTACTGCCCCTTTAGATTCATCACTGCCGTATAACATTTCATACCCTTCCCTCGCTCTTATTTTCTCACCGTATACTGGAAAACGTTTGAGAGAGGAACTACTCTTTTATTTGTAAACATAGAATGAAAAATAGTAAATTAAGAGTGCGGTAAAGAAAAAAAAAGAAAAAGAGAAATATACGTTTTTCGTCTCGCGACGAGCATAGGACTAATAAAGAAAAAATTATGAGTTCTCATGTGGAATCGAACTTCAGACCCTCGGTTTCCGCGCTCCGATGCTCCACAACTGTGTCACAGAGACACTCTGGTGAGCAAAGGTATTATCAATTTCGTGTATGACACACGTCCTACATACCGTACTAGGATCAGCAGGGAAAAGCGTTTTACCCTTAATCCAACGCTCGTGACAAGACGAAAAACCTTCCTCAATTACTATATCACAAGAGATCCTTCACTTGTATATCATTATTGTTGAAATATTCTGTGCAAATAAATAATTTCTGAGAGGTTAGGAAGGGAATACCTTCTGCTTTTTTTTCCCAGCTGCAAAGATTGCATGTCAAATTAGGAGGAGAACTGAAACAAAAAATGTAACTATTCCCTCTCAAGTATTTCCGAGGATGAAAATTAAAGCGGACTGAGGATACGTTGTTCAGTACGGGTACATCAACTCCTTGTTTCATACTCACTCAGGATCCCCAACAAGAGAATGATCTTTCTATTGTAAATGTATTCTGAGACAAATTTGAGTGATCGAACCAATGGCATGGTTCCCGTTGAGAATGTTTGTTCATAGGGCTCTTACGCTGAAGTGTGCTTGACCGACTGCTACGCAAGCTGACTAGGATGAGCAGCTATATGTCCTAAATATCTGAGGATTTAATTTGCTAAAACCTAGAAATGTAGCTTTAAATAAAGGATTGTGGAGCCCTAGAATAACATCACAAACAGATTTTCGAGCAGACAATTTTAGAGAACGCTGTGAAGGCAACGTCTAAGAGGATATGAATTATTAAATATAATACATCCTGTCAAATTATGATAGGATCATGATTTGCATAACTGATAAGCCAGTGTCGGATTAAAATGACATTGCCATAAGATACGAAAGTTGTGTATTTCGCCTTTTACCTACAATTCCCGAAGTTATAATGTGTGAAAAAAGGAATTTCCCTTTTGTAGAAAAAAAAAATTGCTTCTCCCTTTGCAATGGATTGATCTAAATATTTCTTAGTCAGCAAAGTATATTCTCCATATTGAAGTGGATCTTTCATGTTGAAAGAAAAGTACAAATTACTTGCAGAAAGGTCACTACCAAGAGCGAATTACTCGCGGTAAAGTCTAGTCACGACTTAGTCCTCGTCACGCAGGGAAGTCACGTTTTACGGCTGCTCTGTTACGTCACAGAAAAAAACTGTTGCAACCCAAGTTCGACTAATTAATTATAAGCGTGATTAGAAAACCATGAAAGAAAATCAGTGAAGCTTGAAGACTGAAATTTACATAACACTCAGGTTACTTCGTTAAGTTAAGTTGTCGCAAAATGTTGGTGTCCATAAGCACAAAGCTGTTCAATTTTCAGCTTATTTCAGTCTATTTAACGACTCTTCGCCAAAACTTTTATTAAGAGAGCTTCTATAGGCTTATTCATTAGACATTTACGAAGATGGCAAATATTTGCTTCCATAGCATTTCAAGTACCAATTCAAAACATTGTAGTATTTACGTACATCAAGGACGTAAGAACGCACAGAAGTAGCTAAAGAATCAACAAGAACGAAATTGAAGAACTGATTAAAAACCTGATCAGGGAAAATATCCTGAAGACTTTCTTACAATATTGAGGATTATACTTAAGACTTAGATGCACAGTCGGTTAAGATTAATGTGAAGCATACTTAAGAATTGAAAGCGAGGAAGTGAAAAGTGCCAGAGCATTAACTGTAGTCTGTAGGGATTTCGATTCTCAAAGGATGAAAAAAGGTGATACGTAGCTTCCTACCTTGACGCTGGTGACTGTCGTGATTTTCCTTGACCGAGCGCGGTGATGGACGCGCGCTTTTGATCGGAGACTTACGAACCTTTGATGGCCTGGATCCCATACATATTTTAGGACGGTTCCATGCCACCGTTAATTCCCTAAGACATGTGGAAGTTCGTCAGACTTAAAGAGAGCAAGGTCCAAGATTACGGTAGGCTTTAGACCCACGGTTCACAGAGTTTGTTTATCATGGACAAAAAAAAAGCGAAATATGCGTGTAATTAACAGTCTCTAGAATTTACTGACTTCATTAACATATTGTGTTGTCACATTGTTTAGAGCTCAAAGCAAAAGATGAGAATTCAGAGAGTCTACAACGTTAACTTGTTGGATCAATATCAGTATCTGGGCAACTGCCCACCTACCCTTCCCCTAACCCAACATTAACCCTAAGCTGTTATTAATTGACTATCGTTGAGTTAGGGGAGGGGTAGGTGGGCAGTTGCCCAGATACTGATATTGATCCAACTTCTTTAGTATAGCTGTCAGCAACATTAAAGCTGACGTAATCAGAACATCCCAAAAATATTTCTCTTGATACGGAACTTTTTAAGAGTCTCGCACTTTTTGTATGTCCCTTGTCACCCCTCAAGCTTTTTCAAGTGTATCTCTTTCTCAACCCGCCTCCTCCTATATTTTCCCCTTTTGAAATTTCTGGCATTTACCTCTTCGATCAAGACTGTCAGTGTACAAGAACACCAGGCAGTCATGGTATATGCCATCTCACGTACCCATTAAAATGAAACTTTGCCAGTCTACGAGAACACCAGGCAATCATGCTACATGCCATCCCACCCGTTAAAATAAAACTTTGCCAACATAAAGGGTCTAACCCAAACTAACTGGTTTCTGTTTCTGATCCCGGCTTTTCTAGGTTTTCAGAATAGTTAGAATGTGTGAAGTTGTCACTGCAACTGTATTTAACCAATTACTCTGAGTGTTCACATATTGGTAAATCCCTAATCGGAATGCACGCAACAAGTGTCAGTCAATAGATAGTTTATTGCAGTTTCGAAAATACAGCTCTAGAGTTGAATTAGGTGATTCATAAAATACCCAATAAAACAACCAAATAAAATCGTCTATATACAATTGGTGTAAAAAAAAACTTTCCTTGAGTCTGTTCGTTTTCCAAATCGTGATATCTACGATTATTTCTCAGATTAAAACTACATCAGTTTATCTGGCTTTGGAAAATATCTGTTTAGTTTGTGATCAGAATTGTTTCTGATGTCCTGGAACATTTTGACCGTTTGAGCCTGTGTCCGATCAAAACGTGTCTCTAAACTAGTAAGCCCTGATATGATAGCATAGTGCGCTTCTGTAAGCCCTTTAATTCGTTTGACAAGTGGTCGGCTTGGGTACATGGGTGTTAATTATCAACATCTGATTGACGGCTTTTAAATCAAAAGAGGCAAATAATTGACTGTATTTTTGAACTTTTCGATTAATTCAAATATTTGGACATATTTGATAACTTTTAGGTCAAATATCTCCCCTCGCCAGAAAGCTACAACACCAGTTTTACAATCAGTTACGGTCAGGAGATTGTGATAGGAGGAAAGATTTTTAAGTCACATGCAAGTTACCGTATGCAACAACTTCAACTTTTACAGACAGTGGATGACGAGAAACTCTGTCCCCTCGCTTGAAAGGAAAATATCAATAGTTCTAAAAAATTCCTGAATTTTTTTCTCACGAACATCAAGAAATTCCACGTAGAAATGGTCCGTTCAGGTGCCTCCCAAGAGGAAATAATTAACTTCTTTTTTACCAGAGTAGTAATAGAAATTGAATAAATGAGTTACATAAATTGTGCGATCAAAAATTTAAAATTGCTGACATCCTGATGCGTCCGTAGAAGAAGAAAAAGCCAAATAGTTGCTTTTGCCTTCCCGTAGCCATGACAGGTATTCAATCACGTGGAGAACGGTCACAACGTAATTCTCGTCATGCGATATAGTCACGTTTTGCGGTTCCTGTATGAAGTCACATGACTAATATTGCAACACAACAGTATATTTGCATATAAAAGATGCTGCAGCACTTTTGAAAGTACAACTACTTCTGCAAAATTAGCGACGAAGGAAGTGTTACGCGGACAAGTGTTGTGAAGCTTTTCAAAAAGGTGAGAGCTTATTCTCAAAGAGCTTTCAATTTTATGTTGTTCACAGCGCTCGATTGTAATACAAATGAATTTGCATGTATTTGAGTTTTCTATAGTGAATGAAATATTTATTGTCCCAAGAGTAATGAAGTTAGGAAAAACCGGATCGCGAAAACTTAGTTACAGCACCAAAACATAACTGTTGTGAAACAGTTCTTTTGACTAACTTGGCAATAGCGAGGTGCACTTGGGGATGAATTATGTCTGTAGCTAATGATTTTTCTTTAAGTCAAATGTGTTTCGATTTTTCTTTGCGAACTCGAGATTACATCGGTTACGTAATTCATCGCAGCTATTTTGTAAGTTTCAACGTAAAACATAGTGTTTCCTTTAGTCAAATCACAGAAATGTAATACAATTCTGTTGTTTAGATGCAGCGCCTCATCGCCCTACTTTCCGTTGGCCTTCTGGCGTTTACCGAAGCAAAACCGATGAACGGCGAACCAGCGTTTTGCAACGGACTTGAATGCCCCCACTTTAAAACTGTTAACAAAACAGCTAATTATGAACTCCGGTGTTACAAAGAAGACTACAAGTGGGCCTCTACAATTGTAGCTGGTATGATATTTTATATCTTTCCTATTTACTCTCTAGAAATTTATGTTTCAATTATACTATTATGCAACGTTCCTTCTTAGGGGTTGTGTGACGCAATTTTGTAAGAGGGTGTCACATCACTGTCTATTCGTACCAATCTCACTACGGATCTTTTCTATTGTATATGTGTTTTTTCTCTCACCTTTGATTTCTGAAATGACCTTCTAATTCCCTTTGATAGTCAATGAAATTTTTCATTTCATTTTTCTCGGCAGGTTACGAGTACGACAAGGCTGTTAGTATGGGTTTCGAGCGACTGTTTGCTTACATAGAGGGCGGAAACGTACCAAAGAAGAAAATCCCCATGACTGCCCCAGTTGCTGTAGAAGTCCAACCAGGACAGGGTCCTTTCTGCAAAAACAACTTCACAATCAACTTCTTTGTACCTTTTGAGGATCAAGAAAACCCTGCCGCACCTACAGACAAGGATGTCTACATCTCAACCTTAAAAAGGTTCTGTGCATACGTTATAGTGTATGGAGGCTTCTCCAAAATTAACAAAGTTCAGGAGTACTCTGAAAAATTGAGTGAAGACCTTGTGAAGGATGGACTTGGTGATTCATTTAGGAAAGACATATTTTTCACTGCTGGCTATGATAGCCCTTTTAAACTTTTTAACCGCCACAACGAGATCTGGTTCATTAAAAAAGACTCCCTTTTTAAACCCATTCTCTTCTAAGCATGCATTCAACCATTGGCTTCCTAAGTTAGCAAAGAGTTTACAATTTATGACTTATTTTGAGCAGAATGGAAGAGTCATCTTTTTGATAGAAAAGTTATAAAAATTTGCTTTTAGTCATCAAATTTTGTTATTTTATTGGTTTCATAAGTTAGGTAATATGCTGAATTTTATAACTATTCTTAGCAAAATGAAGGAGTCTCCTTTTTGATAGAAAAGTTATAATTTTTTCTTATAATCAAAGTTTGTAATTTTTATTGGTTTCATACAGTAGCTAATATGCTGCATTTGTAACTATTCTTAGCAAAATTTGAGAAGTCATGCTCATGCTTGAAAAGTTATCAAAATTTGTTTTTAATTAACAAAGTTTGTGTTTTTTATGCACAGTAGTTCTTTCTTTGACATGGGTTTCGCTCCTTATTAAAATTGTCATAACCATTGAAATAGTAAATTATCTGTATTGGTACTATTAAGGGCTTAAATACTGCTGGTAAGGTTTCTCTGGTGCAAGGGCATATTGATCTGTCAAATATTAGAATTCAGGCTTCCATATAATGAAAAAAAAACCTTGTAATTCCTCATTGAATATATACCTGTAAGTCATCCCAAGGTCAAAAGCTGGTTGGGAAGTTCCTCTCCCTGGGTTGCACCCCCAGAAAAATATTCAGATCATTTAAAAGCCTGCAGTGCAGGCGTCTTATCAGTGCCAGCTAGCGTTATGGGTTCGCGATCGTTTATTCGATCCGCCATGTTTGAATTGGAGTTGGAGTGGACGGTGGGGGTAGGGGGCGGAGAAAAGGCGATCTTCACTCCGCTACCCCCATCCCACTGTGAATTTTTGATCATCTTTCGCCCCCTTAATACAAATTTCTTTCTCTCCCCAGTCTTCCGCTGCCATTAAAATAAAAGATGGCGGCAATAATTTCCGTTAAGAAAACACTGAGCACTCGCTCGCCAAAATTACGCCTGCTCTGTAGGCTAATCATTTAAAGAGAGTTTTCCAAATGAACTTGTGACAGATGTCCAGGTCATTTTCGTAGGGGAGTTCCCCTAGGGATTTAGATGTCTCCCTCGGACTGTGTCATGGTTGTCCCCACACCAAAATCCAACTGGCTGAAAGAAATATCCTTTAGGGGGTGGGATGATCACGTCAGATAAAACAAAAACATTTACAGCTACTTGACTCGGAAGTAAAACGTCACATTTCATTCAGCACCTCTGACCATTTTAAATAGAACATCAGGCCGCCGTTCGCTCTCTCTCCCTGAGTCACAGAAAACCTTGCCCTAGGAGAGTGGAGGAAGACAGCTTGAATTAATGATTGCTTTGCAGTTTTCGACTTTACCGGATATTGACTACGTAATAGTTAGGAACTGTACAGAAACGAGACTGCTATGCGTAATTCTACAAAAAAATTACAACAATGATCCCTCGCTTCACGCCAAAACGTTTGAAGCTGTTACCCTCCCCCAGAGTGGAATAGATTTGTCCTCACTCCAGTTGACCTCCAACATACCGTCAAACAAGGGAATGTATCCGGCATACAATGTCGACCCGGAGGCCAAGTTATTCTCGTATCGCAAGTGTTAACGCCAGTCCCATTTTCCGCAAGCAGTCCAGTGTATCTTCAGCCGATTTCTTTGGGGAGCACCCGCCCGATGATACAGATGACGGATCATCCGATGGAACACAAAATGGCATCTGGAATACGACGAGGAGTAAACTCACACTGGTGTCTCTGTGTCTTGTTTACTTCGCGGCGACAGCCTCTTTCGCGATTCTCTCTCCCTTTTTTCCCGGAGAGGTATGATAAATTTATTATGGGAAGGGAACTGAAATAACGAGGGTACATTGTGCTACTTTCCACTCAAAGGGAGCCTGAAAAAAAATATACCGGTTCACTGCTTCACGATGCAGCTGAAATCCGACAACAAATTGCGTAAGGTTGTGCATGCAGGGAATAATACTATGCAAAATTCCACTGGGAAATCGTTCTCATTCAAATTGGTTAAAAATTTTGGTGAAAAGCAACATTATTTATCGTCATTTTTTTTTTCCCCTCATCTTCAACTGACTCTCCTTGATGTGTTAATTAACTTCTCATAATCTCTCTAAATACTTTTTGTGAAGCGGCGAGATCGCATGAGGTGGGCTCGCTTGGTAAGTCGAGCTCTTGATAGTTGTTGTGATTACATGGAAACTTCTCAGCTGAGTCAGCAAGTGAAGATTGTTTCCAGGTATTAGTGCCCAAATCTCAACAATCCACACAAGCTCAGTTTTGTTATATGCACCTGCGAGCAAGTGTGACAAAGGCGGCAGCAAGGAAACGACCCCCATTCCACACCCCTGCATCCCATTGGATGCATATCCAGTTTTCAGTTCATACTGCCTTCCTGAAGAGAGGTAGAAATTCTGGATAACTGATTTTTAAATCAATCAAGGATGACTTGCATGAGAGGGGAGGTGAAAGTCACAGGAAGTTCAGAGGGCCGGGTGTATTGAAAATAGTCACTAAGCCTGAGTAGAAGAAAATGATCACTGGTTAAGTGTTATTACTCACGATAAGTAGTTTTCTGAACAATCGTGTTTTTTTTTTAAACGTTTTTAATTTCTCTCTAGAAACAGAAATAATTTTTCAAGGAATGCCTTCTTGGAATTAAATACCCAGTTTTGCAAAGTAACACTTTCTGTAGGATGATTGTAGAAAATGTCATAATAATCCATAACAGGTCTGGCAGCATACATCTCAGTGTATAACAACTGCATAATAAATGCCATGTAGTTGACATGTATACTTTAGGTTTCTTTTTTTTCCATGTAATGTTTTTTTTTAGCTTTTGTATTGAGCAACAATAATTACTTTACTGTAATCATGTTTTTTATCAGCACTGGTCAATTCAAATGTCTGTACATACAATATAACTGTAATTGTAAAATCTGTAGTTGTTAAGTAATAAGTTTTATAAGTAATGTTAGTAGTAAGTGGCTGTAGTATTATAGGTATTGTTTACATTGTATTACATGTAGCTGTAGCTTTTAAGTAATGTCTGTATTGTATTGCAAGTAATTCAAGTGTATTGCCAATGAAATTTAAAAAAAGCAACCCAAAAAAGGAGCAAATACATAATTGAATTATACTGATTGTTTTTTAATATTGACCCTTGACATTTCATCTTTTTTTTAGGCGCAAAAAATGAATGCCTCAGGTACTGAGATTGGTCTCATCTTTGGAATATATCCCCTGGTGGTGTTTGTTGTGGCACCACTAATAGGAGTCTTGGTAAGTTTAATGTCTACAGCAACTTGTGTGTGATTTTTTAAAGGAGAAATGACCTCATACTTTAATCACTTTGCTTCCATTTTTTAAGGTGATGATTTCTTTCTTTTCATTGTTGTTTAGCTCCCAACAGTTGGTCCAAGATTCACATTGACAGCAGGACTGTTCCTTTGTGCTGGATCACAGATATTATTTGGGTATTTCAGTTATACCATTGTAGTTATACCATTGTAGTTTATCCTATGACTAAACTTGCAATTTATTTGCAAAAGCTCTGTTATATCTTTACCTCAATAAATTGACAAGTTTTCAATGTAAAAAATTTACACTTATTAATCAATTTTGGGAGAAGAAATTGTAAATAACTTATGGCCTTCATCTCTTCCTCTTGACAGATTTGTATCAATGTTACCCAAGGGTGTAGTTTTTGTGGTTTTCTGTTTCCTCCTTCGAGTTGTGATGGCAATGGGTGGAGCTGCAGCAGACACTGCATCATTTGCTATCGTAGCAGGAGAATTTGGTTCCAATATAGGCACAGTGACGGTAAGGGTTGACGAGATATCAACTGTCTTGTGGCTCTTATGTTTGAGTGTGTCTAACATTACTTGACCACAAAAATAGTTAACAGCAGTGCAATGTATAGAAGATATTCTCTTCATGTAACTGCAATAACAGACCACAAACTCAATTAAGAATGAGTCTTGTGTGGGCTCAACTTTTGAGGTAGCTTTGTACATCATCTCTCCTTTGGTCCTCAGAGATGAAGAATTTATAAAATGATCCAAGCTTTGACAGCGTATTCGGTATAGTCCAACTTTTTCCCAGCTGATTTAAAATTTTCAAACCAGTTTTTTCTGAGACAGTAGAACACAAAACATAAATTTCTTTGAAAATTTTAAAACCAAGAAAAATTTTAACCACAACATATACAGTGTGAGGTGTTTAGGACCTGCAATCTCAGTCATCACATGATCAATTTTAAAAATGCTTGCTAGTTGCAAAGTTTACAAGTATGTTGTTATCAGTTTCAAACTGAGTTATTAATTAAAGATTGTACTGACAGTGTTCTCTAAGCTCTTCAGTTTGTACAATCCTGTAATCCTCATACTAATTAGCATGCCATTTGTGGATGTTGTAGGGAGCCATGGAGACATTCACTGGTCTGGGCTTTATGCTAGGTCCACCTCTGGGTGGAGTTTTATATTCTGTGAGTAATGAAATGACTGATTGGTTTCAACTTCTTTTAGGGTTTATGATGGCATACTAAAATTGTCCTTTTTCTATCTAAGAATCTATGCTTGTTTCCATACTCCTTTAAAACATTATCCTGCAAAGTGCAAGTTATAGTTTTCATCAATTATTTTGCTCTGTACTGCTATGTGATTTTGATAAACTTTTACTCTGCATTGCAAAAATTCATGTTTCTGAGATTCTTAATCAGTGAAATGCTGTTAACAATATTTGATAACAAGTATAATCATGATAAGTGACAAAAAAAACTACTTCAATACTAACTCCTGCTCAAAATACTGTGAGCCTTTTTGAATTTGTCTTAAATTTTTCAAAGTTTTTTCCTTCTTTGAACAAGCCTCAATTTTTCTTTCATTTAATGTTTTAGGCTGGTGGATTTAAACTTCCGTTTATCGTGCTTGGTGGCCTTCTTTTGTCAATACTTCCTGTGGTTATGCTTATTTTACCAAAAGACCAAGGTGCAAATTATGTTTGTTTGCTCTTACTTGCTGTTCACTCTCTTTATTAACTTTCTGTCCTCTTGTCATCATGTCTTTTCCTCCCCGAGCACCTGCTGTTGTCTCAATGTCTTGGCCCACTGGCTCTTCAATTCTCTAACCTTCTTCCTTGTTTTGATCCTTCATGATCATTTTCATTCTTCTCTTACTTCATCCTCATTCTTTTCCTTTTCCAAATTTAATTGACAAAGTGTCAAACTTTGGTTACTTGCTTTATAGACCTTCCGCGAAAAGTAGACACTGGCTCACTATTTCGAATGACAAAGATTCCAGGAATTGCTGTGATAGGTATGTGTGTGAAATTGATCTTCGATTCCTTTGAAACAGTCATTTTCGTTTTGCTATTTATCCCTGTGAATTACAGTTGTTTTGAGCTATCATTACCTGCCCTCTTTTAACTGATGAGGTCTTTCATTTTTGTGCCCCTTCTTGCTGAGATGCACTTGAAAGGGGCCCCATATCTAAGGAAATATGTAACCATCGAGCTGAAACATTTGCTTGTCACGTGATTATTCAAACGTGCCTTTTGCAAAAACATCTTGATGCTAGCCGGCTGCAAGTTTTTTATTCACTGTATCATGTGTGAACTTATTAAAGACGATTGCACTCGTTATATTTTCAGGTTTATCTATCCTTGTATCGGGATTAGTGCTGGGTTTTTTAGATCCAACATTTGCGCCCTATATGAAGAAGGTATCAGTAAAAACTGAAATTTACCTGCATTTAACTTTTTCCTTTTTTTTTTTTTTTAAGGCTCTCTTTTTTTTAATTTCCGACTAAATACCACTGGGTACTTAGTGTTAGCATTTTCCTTTCATCTCTTCGCCTTTTTGCATGATATTGTGAGGATTAATTAATTCTTTAATTTTATTTAACTTTTATTCAGCTCGTCAGTCTCCCCTCGTCATTGGCACTTTTCCGGGTAATCTGGTTTAATCTGTCGAAATCTTAATTTACATAACTGCTAGAATAAGGTAATTTAGAGTTAACAACTGAGTTGAAAAGGTAAATTGGCCACCGTAAAGGGTAAAAAAAGCTAACGTTTCGAGCGCTCGAAACGTTAGCTTTTTTACCCTTTACGGTGGCCAATTTACCTTTTCAACTCAGTTGTTAACACTAAATTACCTGCTATACTCTCCCACCGACGCAGCACCACAGTTTCTTACCACAGAAACTTACCCCCTTTTATTCATTTGCTGGAATAAGGGTTTAACGCAATTTTGGCTATTGAATTGTCCGTTTTACTAGTAGTCTCGAGTCGCTGTAAGGTTTTACGAAAGCTGTTTGAATGTCTGTTTCTTAGTTTGGACTTGGTCCCAGTAAAGTTGGTTTACTCTTCCTCCTTTGTGCCGGATGTTACGCTATTTCAGCTCCATTGGTTGGCTGGATAAGTGATAAGACGGTAAGAAACATGTTCTGTTGCACGGTTTAGTCTTAAGTCTTAATACTTACAACTTTTACCTCTAATCAGATGGTTTGGTCTCTATACTATAGGGGAGAACACGTGTGGTCATAATTATTGGCGCAGCTTTCGTAATTATTGGGATTCTGATGCTGGCTCCGGCTCCATTCCTAACATTTCTTCCTCAAAGGTTCGTCATTGTGATACTTGGAATTGTTTGCTGTTCATTAAATTAAAATGCGCACGCCTTCTTATGTATTTATACTGTTCCAATTGATCGTCATAATTATGGCGCCCGACACCCTAAGCTTAGTAGTTCTCAATGCTCCAACAGAGGTCTTTAGTCGGAAAAGTATGCGTAGGGCAATCATTCTTTTTCTTATGATTTCCAGGAAGGTATGGTTGGTGTGTGTATCCATGGGTATGTTAGGTGCTGCCGTCAGTGCGTATCAAGTACCTTGTATGCCAGACATGTTGGAAACAGCCAGGTAATAATTTACACCGTTACACTAGAAGTGTTTCTTTTGCAGAGTGCAGAGTAACCACTCCTCAAGTAGAAAGCCTTGGGGAATTCTCCTGGGAACTAAGTAACTACCGCTACTTTGTAGTTTGTTATGTTTCACTGCGAAAAATATGGTTTAAAATCGATTATGCTCAAATATTAGTCAACCCTTTCCAAGAAAAGTGAAAAGGATAAACTTTGATATAATTCTTGTGATCTATTCATAACATGACACATGGAGGGCGAGGTTGGGAGAGCTTCCTTGTGGCCTAAAATTGACTTGTGCCGATGTATCTCTTCAGGGAACATGGAATGCCCGATGACATCACTACCCATGGAGTGCTCTCCGGTATTTTCAATGCGACGGCAAGTATAGGGTAAGGAGTGAACAGCTCGAGTGCGGTGCCTTGAGCGCTCGCTTCACACCACTTGTCATTCTCGTTCGATTTTTGTACCTAGCATCACATATGGATCGAGTTCGCGACAGGTTGTCATCCTTGCTGCAAGGGTTTATATCTGAATTGTCAGATATCCTCCTGTCACAGAGACCAAGGCTCGATTACCGGCCGCTGTTCGGGAAATGAGCTGCGCTCCTCGTTCATTTTGGGTAAGGACGGAAGCTCGAACCCGAGAGAAACAGCGATAATCGAGCCCACAGAACCCAAACACTCCAAGTTCCAATTCCACGATTTGCACATTTTGTCTATGCTTTTGTTTCATTTCTTTTATTCAATTTTACTCCTTTTGGTTCATGTTGTAGTGCTTTTTTAGGACCAACCATCAGTGGATTGACAGAAAACTATTTGACATTTCAGTGGTCAACTGTGGTAAGTACATGGAAATCTTTGTCTCCAGGCTAAGACTGAGGCATCTATAATCGTAACCTTTCGTGTTTGACACACTCTGGGTTGGAAGTGAGATACGCATCGGTCGTTTAGAATGCAGTACGCTTTTTTAGTCGCTTTTCAACGCGTTCGTGTTGCAATTATAGCGGTAAGACAGAAGTGAAATGTCTTTTATTGGTGGTGAGTCAACGCTAGATATTTCATTTTAAAATGTGAGGTAGCCATCGTGGAGTTGAAGGAGACTTGATTCCTTTTTTGTACTTTGTCTCTGTTCAGGTGCTAGCAGGGATTCTTGGATTTCAGGTAACCTCAATGGATCTTTTAGAAATTTAGTCTTGCTTGCGAAAGTATGACAAAAGTGAAAAAAAAAAAAAAAGAAAAAAGAACTGAAGTACAAGACCAATAACTACAAACATGATGTTCTAAGGCCTAATAAATTGGGGGGTTGAGGACACCGTTTAGGGCAAACATCAAAGGTCACACCTCTTCTGTCTGCTTACAGCCCCTTTGACCCTCAAGATTGAACGACGTTTGCGTTGGCTGTGATCAGAGTACCTTTTGTACAAGGTTGATTTATAGATTCTACTGGGGAATTAAACTCAGAGTTTGTTTGAGGCCGTTTGCCGGTGCCCTAACTCCTTGCTTAAACTCGCTATCGTATGTTTTTGCTCCGCTGACGATTAGAGGCATTTCAATTCAGAACAGGTTCGAACAGGTGCTTTTGCAAGATCATAAATTTACTATTAGCGTGAACTTCATACCATTAGAAAGTTTATGAGTATTAGTTGGTTGAAATAAATGAGTGAAGCTGTGTAGTAGTTCTTCATATATGGCTCTGGTTCCGAGGCGTTGTAAAACGTTTGAAAGTATATGAGCCCTTGATAATTTTCGTCACTAGACAAACTATAAAACAAATGATAAGCTTGAAAAAATTGTGATAATAATAAGAGAGTATACTGTTTTCTTTATGTTTTAGGTTGTTGTCCTGACTCTCTTTACAGTATTTGATCAAGGAAGAAAAAGGTTTGTTCGCCTCAGTGACAGAGGCTTTAATTGCAATTGGTGAACCATAAACATTCACTGGATTGAATGTTTTTTTTCGTTTCATTTTTTCACCAGAATGCGGAGTTATAGTGAAAGAAGAAAAGAACCTTTTGAGAAAGATACTCATGTACAAGTAAGTAAAACCCTCATTTTTGTCGTTGTTGTTGTTGTTCTCTTGTTTTGCTCTTCTCCCCCTCCCTCCACACCCTCCGTTGTCATCTCCTTCATTACTTGCCTCCATCCTCTCTTCCTACAAATCCTCCCTCCTCTTCCTTCCTAAAGTCGCTCCCTTTAGCTCTCTTCCCATCTTCCTTACACTCTCCAGTCCCCAATTCCAGGGGTATCGATAAACGTCGGTGACCAGCGGTCTACCGCCGCTTATTAGCTTGCCCCCAGACCCCTCTGGACACAACCTCCTATTACACCATCGGCAGCCACTTATTGGCAAATTTATTGAAACCTCTTTATTTTTTACCCTTTACCATTCAATCTTTCGCCAAAATCGATATATATGTTCCTCATTTTCTCTATGCTTGTTGATCTCTCTCGTTAAGTGACATCCGTTTTATTTTTATTATTATTCCAGGTATAACAATTGTTGTGTTTCGTGGAGTCAGATACATATAGACACTTTGTTTCAGGACGGATGATGGCTCAGTTGTTCTTTGTCTAATTTGGTTCTGATAGCCGTTTTATTCTGTGCGCTCTTAAGGATCTGGGGCCACGTTTTAATCTTGTGAGCTCTGTTCTCAACAATGCTAGTTTAAGAATAAAGTGATACAGTAGACAGTAACTGAACTCAGTCGCAAAATACTCTCCTCGAATCACACAACTTACTTTCAATTCGTATTGTATTCAGAAAAAAAGAACATTTTGTTTGCGAGAATTTGCATATAAATATAATAACGGGGCGGTAAGTTATAATAAAACGGTTTTCACCAATATGAAGATGGAGAATTGTCTGTAGAGAGGTTCATTGGAAGGGTAAAGTCGGTATTATGATAAAGGTAATTGAGGATCATAAAGGTCCTCCAGACAAAGAGTTCAAAGTCATCGGGCGAATCAAATGAAATCGTCCAAAAATCCTTCAGTGTCGCACTCAAGCGTAGCCAGGATATTACATTTCCTTGTCGGCAATTTCTATTTGGTTTGCACAAAGGTTCGGGTCAAGAAGGAAAGACTGATCGTCGTATAATTTGGTGAGCGCCAAAAAGCGCAGCGAGCACAGGTAACACGAGTCGATAGGTTCAACACCAATCGGCCATTTCCGAGTTACAAAAACCCTCAAAACGAGGCTAAGTGTCAAACCTTAAAGGAGAAAATGAGTTTTATCATATAAACTAAGGTGTTGCACAAGGATTTCTAGCCCTGAGAAAAGTCGTAACAACACACGTCACAAAATACGATATTTTTTCTGGTGTGGTTGATATCGTCAATCAGCTGCTGACACGTCACTTGCCTTTCGCGCCACTCGGTCAGGTTGATGAATTAACAGCAAAGCCTTCACTACTCTCAATCCGCGGTTGTTTGTTGGAATTTTCTCGGATTAAGGCCTCTAAAACGCTGAAAAAATTCGTATCGCTTACTGACAGTGCCGTTCATACTTTCTTAGAAGGGAAAGAAAACCAAACTAAGAAAAGAAAAACCGAAAGTTTCGTATTCAGTGGCTTTGGTAATTGTATTTCTCGCGGCTGAGAACGAAAATCGACTACTGAAAGATTTACCATAGACCGCTTTTGGCTGTGTACCTGAAAGATTTCTTCTGTCGGTAAGGACAAAGTCCATAACTGAGAATTTTGTAAATTGAAGATTACGGCCATTGCTGTTTTGTTATGATTCAACGCGTTTTTTTATCTTGAACCTTAGCGCCAACGCACTTATTCACAATTTTTTTCGGGGTTGGCGATCCTTTTATTTTCATTTGTTCATAAAGTCGACTTTTCTTGTCAATGAAGTGCTATTGTGTTTATATGATAAACAAAATACTACATCTAGAAAAATGTTTTTCGTCTTGTTACGAGCGTGGGACAAAGAAAAAATTCTGAGTTCCCATGAGGAATTGAACCTCAGACTCCTTTGGATTTCGCGCTCCGATGCTCTACCGCTAAGCCACAGAGACACTATAACTCAGTGGTAGAGCACAGAAGGTGGAAATAAGTTGAAATTTTGCCGTTTGCCACTTGCCCTGCACGTAATTTTTCACCCGCAGTAATGCATTTTGAACGTAAAGTGTTTACGGAGAACTTCACAAGAAACTCGCGATCGTTCTGAGGAAGAAATGAAAGCGTTGGCAACTGAACACACTATAGACCATTTGGTATGCAACAGCTGAACTAGTAGCTGATTAGGTCATTTCGTATTATCAATGAGTTGAGAACGTAAATTGGCCACCGTTAAGAGTTTTAAAGCTCACGTTTCGGGCGTTAACCCTTAGAGCGAATAAGGAAGGGCTAACGCTCGAAATGTCAGCTTTAAAACTCTTTACGATGGCCAATTTACGTTATCAGCTCAGATGATAATGTTAGTTTACCCTGTTATACTCTCCCACCGACGCAGTACCACAGTTTCTTGAGAGAGTTACCCACTTTATTCAGAAGCTGATTGGTCAACCACATAGTACATGAAACCAAGGTTTTAATTTTATGGAGCTGAAAGTCGACAGCGTAACGGGAGCCCTATCATAATTGGAGCATGCAACTAACAGAAACAAATCAACAGATCAATAATGTTCTCTACAACAAAATCAGTCCATGGCAAAATTGCCGTTATCAGTCTAGAATTCAAAAAAACAGACAAAGGTAACATAACACACTGCGCTTCATAAATTCTATAATTGCTAGATCCTACAAGGCTCTCTACTGGAGTTTTGAAGTTATTCATCGTAGTCCACAGTTACGCTGGATGGATCTGTCTCTTCCCGGGTCGAGGGAATTGTGGCGGCTCAAAAGTGTTTCCTTCCACTTTATCCAGTCTGGAAAGTTCATCACTGAGGAGACAAATGAAGGGGAAAAAAGATCAATTGGATCTCTTCAAGTGATATTACAGTTTATAATTTCTCGACCTCTTACAATCTTTATTTTCCCGAGGGGTTCTCTCCCGATCGATGAACGCCTTACCCACCCTCCCCTCTCAACCCATATTTGTTTAGTTAGACGGTCGACGCAACCCCTCACTTTTGTGCATAAATCTTTGGGTCTCCATGCGGACTGTCGGTGAACTGAAGATTGGATTTTTAGATGAACAATGAGGGGGGAGGAAAGCTTGGAAGCTTGGAAGGGAAGGCAGGCTGGGTTTTGGCAGCCTTACCCTCCCTTAGTTATTTTTTTTTTGTCTTCTCCCAGGTTGGCCGATCAAATTTGCCGCATAACTGTCTCTGCGCACTGTTCTTAGGAAGCCCTTCATAAATATGATAATGCAGAAGTTCTGATCGAGCCCATTTCTGACTTCACTGCGCTTCACATGAATAGAGATGTTAGAAAAGATAAGAAAATCTCTTATTCTAGCTGACACATTCATTGAAGACAGTATCGTACACTTGAGATGCTTGGAAAACGCTAAGAATAAAAATCTCAAAATCTCAGATTAAAAGAGAAAACATGTACCTCCTCTGAAAGCCTGTGTCCAGCTTGTTGTGATGTTCGTTCGTGAACTCTCTCTTTTTCCACTGCGATGGCAAACGGTTGCTCCACTTAAAGGGTGTATTATTAATCCTACGCATTTCCACGGCATGCGGAGCAATACTTAATACCAGCAGGCTGATAAAAGCGAAACAAAGAATGGCCTTCATCACAAAGTAGAAAGACTGACGATTGACGGTGTGTTTTCCTCCTTTCATGAACTTCGTTCTTGCTTGATAGTGGCGTGTCTTTGAACGTTTTTTCGCTGAATCATTTATTTATATAACGTACCCAAACAACTGGTAATCTTAGAGGTGGAGGAAATAGATTAAACCAATAGCTACCAATATTGTTCAAGTGTTTTAAGTGGAAGTCGGACCGTTGAACTGCGATGTCGCCATATATATTTTGAATCCTATAATTATTCTTCAATTAAGCGAGGCGGATAAATGGAGTTAATTCAGTGCAGCCAAGAAAACTCGCCAAGAATAGAAGCTCCATTCTGCCTACTTAGAGAAAGGAATTGACAAACATTTAAAACATAAATCCAGAAGAGCATAATTTCACTAAAGAAGTAGTCGTGGTTTTTGAAGAAGTGATTCTGAAAAAAGTGAAGTTAAGACAAATTACTGTGGTCGAAGCGTTACCCCTAAGGGTGAGGCAAAGTGCTTACGCATTAGAGAAAGCTTTTCAACATCGATGATTCTTTTTTTTATCGAACTCATTGTAATTAGTCATTTGAAAGGAATTTGAAAAATCAAACATCCGATAAGTTTAAAATTTTTATAAAGGATATTTTTTGCTGTTTACTTTATACAGATAGAAATGTAGTATGTATTGTATAACTGAAGCGTAACTAAATTTTTCCAAGTTTCCATGACCATTTATTTTCACTTTTAAAGAGCTTTGGACAAACCTTAATAAACAAACAATAAAACGACCGTTAAAAAAAGTGTCGGCCAAGGTTTAAGGGAAAATTTCGGTTTCCCTCTGTTTTTCCTTTCCTTCCTCTCTTTTTTTTTCGGTCCTTCGTAAGTTTTGTTCCATAGTCTTTAATAAACAAGTTTCTGCTTTGTCACTAAAAGCTATTATTTTCCCACGATGTTCTGTTTTGAAATTTAAATTTCCACGTTTATGGCGTCCTAGCTAACGATATGCATATATATTACAGCCCTTTCAAGAGGTCCTGTTAAATGGACCTTACAGGTGGCCACCAAAACCGCAAATGCTGAGAATCTAATTGACCTTCAAACTTGAAACGCAAGGAAGCGTTCAAGCGAGACCTAAAAATTTTCAAACGGCAGAAAAAAAAAAAAATAAATAAACGGATACAAAAAAGGATCACAAAGTAAGTAAAGTGGAGTATTTTCCGGCAAATTTAACAGTGAGTAACCTTCTACAAATACTGTATCCCAAACAGAGGGCAAAATGCGGTTGCATAAGTGTTTATTTCTTATCCTCTTGATGATATGTTAGTCTAGAATCTTCAGAAATTGCGAGACCATTTAATTTTACGTCTCTCAATGTTTTCTTCTCAAATGATGCAAGTTTGCATTTGAACTCATATACGGAGGAAAATAGGAAATCAACTGATGTCTTCATTAACATTGGGGCGAGATAAGAGTATCTGTTACTAACTGCGCGTCAGTACAAAAACAAAAATTGAACTGGTATTGAGCTATGACGCGTGACTACATTTGAAGACTATTATATTCGGATTTTAAACGTTGGAACAACTTGCCTCAACCCCCCCGCACACACATCCTCCTCATGCCTGAAGCCCGGACGATTTTGAGACGTGGACAGCGGCTGGTAGGAGAATAAAAACTACTTCCGGCGCGCTTCGACATCAACAAATCAACCACGGAGTCCTTTACTTTTGAAAATTAACCTTGAAGTCAAAAATCATGTGGCAAGCACTCGGGAGAAAAAAATCGTTTACTTCCAGCGGACGTCCACGACCGGAAAACGTCTTAACTTAAGATCTCTAATGATAAAAATGGAGCAGTAACTAGTTTGGCGATGCTAGAGGGATTGGCTTAGGAAAGATACACTTCTATACATACCCAAAGTTTTCGCCGCGGTTAACAACTTTGAACATCTTTTTACTTAAAAGTGTATTGATGAAATACTTTCAAGCACGAGGAATCGTCGCGGTCTTGTATTCAGAAGGAACCTATGCGGTGTATCAACGCAATTCCTTAACGAGATGGAAAAATTTTCCAATTATAAGAATGACATGGCTTTTAGCTAAGGATTCTAGAGTAGAATGATCACAGAGAAACTTGTCATCTAGTTTAGAGACCGATTTATCTTTCACTCCTGTATAAGAAATGAAAATCGGGTTTAAATTAGTAGATTTTCGGTGCAAGGCAGGTACCGGTATTGCGTGCTCGATCACAGTTTAAAAAATATACAAAAGCTCATCCTTTCGGTTGACGTATCACGCAACAATATTCTCATATCACGCACATTTAACGATTGCGGTTTTTCTCTAAACAACAGAACAAAGAATGACAGCAGGTGATATAGAAGGGCGGATCACGAGGTATCTTAAAGTTTCTGAGTGTTGGTTTGAATTAAGAGGGAGCAGTTTCCGTTTGTTCTATTTTTCCATTCTTTTCCGCCGAAAACCATGAACAGCAAGCATCGCCTCTTACAACCAGATGTGGCTTGAACTGTCTTTACACATTGTGATGGAGACCAACATTTTCCTTTTACGAGCCGAAATGAAAAGTGTAAACATAGAAAATATCACTATGGTCTGAGTAACAGCGTGTTTAAAATATTGACAAAGAAAATTGGTATTTGAAAGAGGAAGATTAAATCTTCTCATTCCCAAAAAGGTCATCCGAAGGAGAACTTCTCATTGGCGTCAAGAGCTAAATATTCACAGTCACTATATTCTCGATTTCTTTACCATGGAGAATTTTGTAGCTTGTTTTTTAGCGAAACTCTTCATGTACGCCACTCAAAACTTGTGTTCATAAATGTCTTTAATCAGCATCATATTTTCGAGCTATTTATGCCATATTAACCATATTTCTGAAGTAATTTTATCAAACAGAAGGTATACTATAATAATTCATTTTTCATTGAAAAAAGTCATATACACTCAGTCTAAAGATCGAATCAGTTGAAATCTTAACTTGGTTTAAGTGATTGTTTCACGTAATGAATAGAAAACACTCCAACAGGCCCCTCCGGCTTAAATTAACTGCAGAAGGATGTTGTAATATACCTTCCAAGGCTCATCAATTAAAATGTCTTGCGGAGTTAAATCTAATTAATAAAGATGAGTAAACTGCAAATGGAAGGAAATGGATGTCACTTAGTCTTCTGATGAATCCAGAACTAATTTTAATGAATCAATTTTCATGATTTGTTTTTCGTCTACCCTGAAACGTGCGCTTCTTTCTTGAGCTTTGAGTTTTGTTATGGAAACATGAGCGAACTCTTGGTTTTATTAGTGCGTAACTTTTCATGCTAATACAATTTTTCTCCCGTTTGCCTAACAGCGGATTAACAGCTTGAAGAAAGATTTTTGAGTCAAACGTTCTCTTAACTCAAAGACTAAGGAATTCAGTTAACCTCAAGTATTGATTTGAAATAATTTTAGTTTTTCACCCTATATTGGTATGATCATAGCATGCAGCTAAAGTGGATACTTTAACAATTTGAAGCCACTAATTAAAAATGAAATATTGAACCAAGATTCCCTTTCCAAAATGAATCAAATACCGTGGTTTAATTCATAAAATAAATCAATCCTAATCAGTGAAACCTTGCTCTTAATTTCACTCTCCGTCGAAGACTAGCATTCCTTTTAAATTTTGTGCTAATTTTCCAACAAAGGCAAGATTTGGCAAGCTACATTAGTGTTCAATTTTCTCAGTGATTTTTATCCGTTTGAGTTCACTTTACGATAATTTATGACTCAGAAAAGAAGCAGTCAATTCAAGAACCTCATAGTGAATTTGTCACAATGAATTTTTCTTAAAGTGAGTCATCCCAATTAATCCATCATCAATTAAAACAGTCGATGGAAATTTGTGAATGCCGCATTCAAAACCGTCGCATAATTTCTTAGTTGAACTCAGCAAGGGATTAAAAGCAAAAATAAATCATCTGTGTAATAACTAATTCACGCCGAAATTGAACAATGCGGTAGGCCAGAACTAGACAAAGATATATCACTGTTTGAACATATCACAGATCTGCTGTTCACAGATTCATTACCTATATCACTACACAGTCTATTTGATCGACGCCCTGCATCATGAAAACATCCTCTGCGATTATCACAGGTATTATCTTAACAAAGCAGAGCTGGCAGATTTGATTATTCTAACATTTTAATTGACTTTTCCCTGCGGCACCTTCATTCATAATCCCGCGAAATAAGAATTATGAATTAAATTTATCGGGCTTTGCTGAGCTTCTTAAATATTCTTATCTGTTACACACTGGCACGTTTCAAAGTGCTGATAAAACTAATGGCTTTAATGAAACAATTAAATTTTATTTTGTATGTAAGCTGAAAGATAAATTAAATTTTCTTAGGCAAAAGGTGTTGCGATTCTTTTATTAACTTAGCGTGACAAATTTTAGTTGGGAAATCCATTCAATAAAAATGTTCCGTTTTTGTAATCTTTTTTCTTTTGTTTTATCTAAAACGAATTAACGTACGGAGAACAGAATTACAAAGTCAGGTCAAATACTTGGGGATGTTTTGCTTGAGCCGTTCAATATTTTTACGACTCAAATCGATTACTCCAAGACCACAAGGTGTGCCACCAAAACCATCAGATACCAAATTGTAACGAACGAAACCAGATTCGTCGGTGTAATCCCGTCGGCATTAATATTTACTTCAGCTGCAAGGACACTCACTTTAGTCTTCATTTAACAAGTTTCATTAAAGTCATACCCTTAATTCAATGTTAAAATTACACTTTGAAGTCAAAAGAATACCTAATACACAGATGATTTATTTTGTTTTCTCATGGAAATTTTCTCTATGAGGCAGGGTGCTGTGGAAGAGATTTACACACGCGAATACGGTTCACTCGCGTTTGCTTGTTTAGGAAAAGTTTACTGGGCGAGAATTGTAATTACAATCGAACTCACTTTGTTGGTAATCTTTATAATCAAGTTCGCCTTCAATTTCCTCTCTTTACCAAATAACTCACAAATCAGTTTCGGCCAGTTCATTAGCATGAAACAATCTGCCTTTTGAGCGATAGCCAATGGGATGCGAGCAGTGATCTCAAGTTTGTGTATAGCAAAACCAGAATAGATTTTCAGCTGATGTGTGTAATTACAGTAACATTTGTTCACCCCGACTGATTGAAATAAATTTGATAGCCAGCTTGAAACTGCCTTCAAACTCTGCCAAGAGCTCAAGAGTCAACACTTCTCCATTGAAACGCCAATGTTTTATAACTCTGACGGCTCTTCGACAACAGGCTAGGAAAACAGATCAGAATCTCCCAAAATCATATGAAAATCATGCCAAAATCCTTCCTTGTTCGAGTCCGCAAGGGGCTTTCAGAAATCTCTCACAGCACGCCTGAAGGTTTGAAATGAATATTTTTTGTTTTATGTGCGTTAGTTTTAACAATTTTGTTAAAAACCAAGACTTTGTTTTCCGCCACTGAGTTTTAAAACTGTCCACATTAAATTTAAAGGTAATGCGGTACTTTCTAGTTTCTGGGCGGGCTAAGAGCAGTTTTAATTCGCTTCTTTTACTGGAAATATTCTCCGCCCTGAGATTGAAAACTTCTTCATGTGATTCCTCAACGGAAGTTAAGACTAAAGATGATGTTGGGATTTTCTGCTCAAAGCATTCGAAATGTAAAGAATTTTGGTCGCAATCTATCACTCCTTCTTCAAATATTCCATCAAAAGGGAAGATTGAAGTATATGTTAAGCGTACGCTAACATTTTTCAAGAACAAAGTCTTTCATCAAAAAAAATTTGGCGCTCGGCGCAGCGTCATGACGGGAGTTTGGTAAAAGAAAACTTCTCACAAGTAATGTGACAAAAAGAAGCCGATGTCAGACATCGTACGCCTTCGTTATTTTCTCTCCTTTCAGTGCATTAAATAATTCATGGCTCTGCTTTATAAAGTTTTCGTATTCCTTCACAATTGTGTCTTTGTTTGGCTTACACCCAGCTGAGAGAACTGAAGAAATTTGATTTCCTATAGAAATTTGATTTCCTCCAAAATCACAGTTTTGAACGTTCAGTCAAAAAGCTCATTTGGTTCAGGGCCGGATATGAGATGTTCGCCTTTCAGCCGGCGCTTAAGCAAACAAAACAGAAAAGAAAGGTGAAAAGTGTCTCTTATTTGTAGGACAATAGCTGGCTTCATAAAGCACATAAAGCCGATTTCGTATTTGTGCTACCTTCGTGGGAAGGGATCCGGTGCTATTGAAGATTTAAACCCGCAGGAGGTCTATATAAGGACGATATTTACCGGTTGAAATGAGATGAACTTGGATTATGAAGAATTTATAAGCTACCACAAGAAAAAATGAATTTTTACCAGTTCTTCTTGAGCGAGAAACGGAAAACATTTTACGGTTGATTTAAAGATACCATGTTGTACAATTTACTTTCAATGAAGTTAATCTGCATAATGAGTTAACTCCACTGAGTAAATAGTCAGTGATTAAAGTGGAAACATACACTCAGTTCACCTGCTCCATTCATATCGTAACCGACAATTATTCAGTCTCAAACTTTCTTTATCGCTCGAGTGATATTGCGCACGAGGTTTCAAGAAGCGCTTGAAGTGTTTAAATCAGATCGTATTTTAGATTTGACTGTCGAAACAAACGGAAAGTTCAATTTTTATATGTCATCGGGAAAAAAATCGACTCTCCTAGCTCGCAATGAATAAAAAAAATAGTAGGAATTTTTTTGGGGAGATATTGCATGCTCTATCCAAAATTACACAGAGTACATGGTCTAAAAGACGCTAAGATATTTATCGCACTCCTTCTTTTGTTAATGAAGAAAACTTTGATCAGAAACAAAATTCTCTTCACTTCGTTTTATAAATTTCTTATGGGGGAAATTTTTCTTTGAAAGCCCTTTCCTTTCTCGGGTTTAGAAAAGCTTTCTCGAACTTCGTCCGTTAGGGCCCGGTTCAGAGATCTTTCAGGTTTCTTGTCTTAAACAATTCTGCAAGGTGGTTTAGTCACTAAAATTCGTTGCAAAAATTCAGATAAATCGAACAAAAAAACTACTCACTGCTGAAGCAAGAAGATATTTGCGGGTTAAAACTTCCTCTTTGCGTAAAATGTCACCACAAGACGTTGTTGGATAAACACCAGGACAGTCGCTCAGAATCAACGAGATAAAACCAACACTAAAAATCAATAATTTTGAAAGCAACTTCCTTGTCTTTCCGACTTCTCCGGAGTACATTTCAAACAGTCACTTTCCTATGATATGTTCAGATTTAATGTGAATTTGTCTTTTGAACACTAGAATCTTCATGCTTCCGGACTCTTATATTCTGCGTTTTTAGAGCATATCTGAAAAAAAAATAAACAGAGTTATCCTTTACCTTTGACTAGGAATCACAAATGAACAAGTCTATTTCTAGTAGATTCTTATACTCACCCCAGTGCTTTCGGAAGCCTCAGAAACATTATCTCTAGCCTCGGCTTGAGGAAAACGGTTTTGAAGGAATTAAACTTGAGCAATTTAAAAGAACTTGTTCAGATTACAGGACGTGAAAATGTAAAAACCGATTGTTTGTCGCTATGTAGACCATAACGTCTCTCCTTACCTAAGTTTATTTCATTTACCCCTTTTCCAAATTTTAACCCATAGTCATGTGATTGCCTTTCTTCTTGTTTTCTTTTGACATGCCCATTTTCCATCTAAAAAAACTAACTGACTAAAAAACACGCCAACAGGCAGAAAAACACGACATTTTCCAATCAGGAAATTTCTATCTTTAGAGATATCTAACGAGTCTCCAAATCTCATCCGCTATCTGTTATAAAAATGAGCTAATAACTCAGGAAAGTGCGTGATGTGAAGAAATTGTTAGGCTTTTGGTAAACAAAATCGGTTATTTTTACCAGGTTCTTCCCCGGAAACGTGAAGTACTTTCTCTGAAAAAAAAAATCAATTTCGGAGAAACGTTTTCCTGAATAGTTAGAAACATTAATAGAAGCATAAAACTATGCTTTTTTGTCACACTTAGAGTTGATGATTTTCCCAAAAAGGCACTTAAAAATAAGAATATTTTTTTCAAACCGAAAACAAGAAGGAAGGAAACTCGTCAACTTGCCAGAAGTCGAGTAAATAATATGCTTTATCAGTGGTGCGCCAAGTTACTCAAACTTAAACAAGAGAAAATGACACGACAGGGACGAAAATTCCTCAGTTGTTTCCATACGCTTAAAATTTAATGATGAAATGTCCCTAAGGACGCTACAAAATCATGCCAAGGTTACAAATTCACCGTGTGGCCTCCGGCATAAATGAGTCTGTGGCTTCACACTGAGTTACAACTCTAATGACCAAACAAGATAGCCGGAGGCTTTCTGCTGACAAGAGCTCTTGGTTTACTATTTCATGATAAAAGAGTTCATTTGTATTCCAACATCAACTTAAAAAGTCCAAATTGTAACTTCTATCAGACGAAAATAAGTTCTCCTGTGAAAAAAGAGCGATAAATTGATTCTGGAATTCGTAGCGTTCTATTCCCTGCAGTCTGCTTAAAATTTCTGGTTGCAAAATAATTGCTTCGTTCACGCACATACTAATTAATTAGATTCACCTCCTGTTTACATTTAACGTTTAAATATCTTCATCCTTTCCCAGAATTCAAGATTCAAGAAAGTCATGTTCCAATCATTTTTCCGAAGTCGAACGAACAATGGCTATTGGAACAAAGAGCTTCAGTGATTGTAAACGCTTCCAGTCAGAGGATCAGTCACCCGCCCGAAAGTAAATCTTGCACCAAAGACATAAAACGCTTATTTAGCCATGAAGTTGAGCTATTTGATGGAAACAATAAAGCGCGAGTGCAGCATGAAAACGAGTCTCGGAAGTCCGACTGTCATGACACATATGCGTGCAATACGTGTCAGAAAATGTTTTGCACACCACATGGTCTGGAGGTACACGTGCGACGATCGCACGCAGGTAATCGCCCGTACGGCTGCTCTACATGCGGAAAAACGTTCAGTCATTACGTAAGCCTTGCGCAACACAGGAAGACACATTCAACCGTCAAAATATTCGAATGCAAGACATGCGGGAAACATTTCAAGCGCTCATCCACGTTATCTACGCACATGCTGATACACGCCGATATCAGGCCTTTTTCTTGTGATTACTGCGGGAAGAGATTCCATCAGAAGTCGGACATGAAAAAGCATATGCTCGTTCACACAGGCGAGAAGCCCCATAAGTGTCGCCAGTGCGGCAAGTGTTTCAGTCAGTCTTCTAATCTCATTACTCATAGCCGTAAGCATCTGGGATTTAAACCTTTCGCTTGTCCAACATGCAGTAGAGCTTTCTATCGTAAAGTAGACTTAAGGAGGCACAGCCACGTTCATCGACTTAGTTACCATAGAAACAATAAAACGCTAGGGGAGTTATGCTTAGATCAAACCTTACTTATTTCTAAGTCAACTAATTAGCAACTCGACATGAAAACACGTGGAAAACCAGATAGTTACTGGGTCAAATCTCTAGTAACAATTTCTAAATATGTTGCATTTTCCTAATTCGACCGTACCTTGGGTTACGCAAACGAGAGAGTGTCATCATTACTTCTGATAAGTTGCCTTGATTAGCTTGTTAAATAAGAATTTTTAGTTGAATAACATTTTACTTTAAGTATAAATGTTATGTTTATGGTATAGTAACCATGCCGAAGCAAATATAACGGGAATATTAAAGTTTACTCCAAGAATATGAAGTACCTAATGCCCAAAGTTGTTTAAGCGCGTTATTTAGCCGCCCCCCCCCTCCCCCCCGCGTATGAAAATTTTCGAGAGGAACTTGAAATTTTAAGGGATGTGACTTGAATTTGTTTACATACCGAAATCAATATATCGAGTTCAAGTTCACCAACAAAGTAAATGACAACCTCCCCGCCTGGTGGGTGTCGCTGAGAGAGGAAAGAAATTTTTTGATTATTGATTCAATTTCCTTTTTTTTTAAATAGCATGTACCTTTCGTATCTATATATACAGTAAAGAATAAAATCTAGAAAAAGATATTTCATGTATTAACAAAATGAAAAGGTTAGAATATGTTGGGCACAGTGCGGAGACGGATTGTTTCTGTCCAAAAAACAAATACCGCTGAGGACTACTTCTGCTGTCTCACTTGAAAATGTCGATAACCTTCAGGGTTGAAAGTTTCGTGAGATAAAGCTTAGCTCTGTTAAAAGTAAACATTGAGAGCGCAAGTCATTACGCATACCGGCTCTTGTGACAGAGATTCGCGGTTTTGCTCCTCATTTAAACGGGCACTGTTTAATTAGTTATGAGAAGCAAGCGCCACTTTTTGCCCGGATCTGCACAACAATAGAGCTCGCGCAAGAGCTTATTTATAGTCAAGCAAAGCAAACAAGCACTGTTTGAAAATTTAAATCGAAATGAGGGCACTATGGGACATTTCGTTGGTCATACAGAGACATCTGGGCGTGGACTTCTATTCTTTCGCCAAGAGCACTTCGAGCTGATGTCATTCAGTGTGTGCGTATTTTAAGTAAATGGCAAATTACCTTTAGAGTTTCCAAACGCGTAGTTTACAAGCAGGTGGAGTTTGACAAAACCGCAGTTAATCTTGGAACATTTGCAAGATCGGAACACCTGCCCTCCTGCTTCAAGAAGAGGCTGTGGAGTTCAATCTTTACGTGTATCAAATATTTACCGCATACATTCGCCAATTGGATAAACAACCCACGTATAACTCACAGCTCGCAACATCCGCTCTCTGAGCTCTGCACGCAAATTCAAAACGTGAGCAACTTGACGATACTCGGTCTTTCTGGAGTATTAAACGACAAGAAATCAAAATGCCAAGAGCTTTTCTCGTGCGCACGAAGTCTACCGCAGTTTCCAGCGAGGCTTCTCACCAGGGTGTTGAAAAGGGAAATAAACAAGGTAAATACCTGGTTGTGATTTTTCAGTCAGGTTTCCTTTGTTATGAGTTGCACATTTCCAGTCAACTTCTTTCCGGTACCCGTAGACGTTACGCATCAAAGATTCCAATTTCCATCTCGCTTCTGAGCGGATCATGTATTTGACGGCAACACATGCGAGCAATTCGAGATTGCTTCGAGAATCCCTCCGTTAGCCCTTATTCAAAGTTTGATTTATCTTAACGAAATTCTATGATTTAGAAATTTGTGTTTAAAGTAGTATGCCTATTCTGTTTTGTCTGGCATTTTAGGAAAACAAAATTCCTCCGCGCGACATTATGAGATCAAATGTGGTTCTCCTCTTACAGAGAGAGATGAAGCGGCAATCGTCCCACAACAAATTTCCAAAGATGACTGTTATTCACCGAATACCTCCAACAGCAACACGGACCTCAAAGGTACTTTTCGAGGCATATGGATATTTTTGTTTTCATAATCCTTCGAATTATTTTAATTCAGCTGATCTTCTGGTTCTAGAAATAAAGTACTCAGGCGCAACCTCTTTCACATCAGAACGCGTAAATTTAAGTTTGAAAATTTTGACAAATTAAATTGATATGTGACAAATTCGTAATCTTGCTTCCCGAATTGTGCCCTTTTCCGAATACAAATGAAAAGAGAATTTCTTGAAGGCGTTTTCGTTTTACAGCAACCCCAAAAAATAGAAAAATCTCTCTACCTACTAGAGAATATCGGTAAAATCATTGGCAAGCTAATTGCCTCTTTTGATTTCAAGGCCAAAATCTACTGTTTATTCACAACTGGTGGCCATAACTTATGTGTCGAATTTACAGTCGTAATGCCTTTTTCTATGCATTTTATCCGCGCATCATCAAAAACGAATCGTTTCATGTCATTTTTTCTTTACTTCTTTGCCTGTTAGGGCGAGAAACTTCGAAATTCAAAAGCTTTTTTATTGGTGTTCTGATTCCGTTAAAACATTATCAATTTTCAAAGTTATGCCATTGAATTAAATCTGATTTCGCACGCTTAATAAAATGTTTTAAATCTTCATGTCTTAATAGAATTCCAGCGTCGTCATTTTGGTTCGCTTTCAAAGTTAATTAAATACAGAAAAGCCTAGTTGATTGAGATTCAAATATATTAAATTACGATTCAAGCAAAATTGGTGTTTTTTTCCCAAAATTGGTAATTTGAAGCAATTTCAAGTTGAAATATTGTTAAGAGTTCTCTTAAAAACTATTATTATGCTTGGCTAAAATTTAGAATATGCCTGTGAACGTTCTGTTTGAGGTTTTGGGTGGCTAGAAAGACAACTCTATAAAGCTAGCTGAATAGAGAACCTGCTGTCTGGTTAAAAATCTTTTTTTAAGTGATTGCGCAACTTTTGCAATTTTCTACCCCTGTAGCCACACCTAATAAACATCTGTTTAAGCTTCCTCCTCGAAAAATTAAAAAAAAATGCTTATTTATTCTATTCTTAAATCATAGTTGTAAATTCAATGAAACAGTATTTTAAATCTCTGTTAATCAGTAGTAGATTCGTATCCTTGACAGCTAACAGTATGAGTTCCTCTGAAAATCACCTTGCGTGTTAAAGACGAGTGTTTGCTAAACTCTTAAAACTACAGATGATTTTAACGGCTAAGACACGGTATATCCTTTTTTTCGGTCATCCGTAACGAAAAGACTCCTTAAAATCATTTCTTGTCCAAGAATTTTGAAAGAGCATTTAGACGATAATGCATGTGGATTGAAAAGAAACGCGCCATGTTGCAATTCTACCCGCGGTTTCAGGCAATATGCTATGGCAGAGAGGAAGACAAAAAAAGTGTCTACTCACGGCCAGTTTTGATGAGTTAAGTTGTTGTATTAAGTCATTTAGAGTGGCCCTTAACCAGTTACAGTTTTTTGACAGAGAACCTAAAAAGCTTCATTCATAATCAAAATTTAGTATTAACAAGTCAGTTGCAGCAGCAGGATTGAATCTGCAAACGAATCTTTGTTAAACTTAGAAGTATTTGTATAAAAAGTTACTATTTTTCTTTGGAACGCCCTGAGTTATATTTTGGCGCAATGCAGTGTAAACTAAGCAGAGCCTGACAGTTGCAATTTTATAATTTTGCAGTTGGTCCAGATAAGAATATCTTCATGTTCATCGCGTATGCACGCCTTAGCTTGTTGCTATATTTTAGCTGGATGTGATTTTGATTATGTACAACTTGCACGAGTAGTCTTTTTGGAATAACACATTTACAATTAAATTAATAACACACACGAAAAAGAATTTGCTTACTCCTGGGAGATAAAAATTGTTTTCTCACACTTCCGTAACATAAAATGTATAATGTTGTTGGTCTTTTAAAGAGCGAAATAAACTTAAGTCTCTTAGCAAATAACTAACAACGTCCTTGAAATCGTGCATACCATTACTTTAACTGTTGTGTCACTAACAATTTAGTTGGACTATGTCTTGATAAATTTTTTGTCGTGAAGCTTCTTGAAGGAACGTGAACAGAACATCTTGCGTAGGGTTTAAACAGACTTTCTTAATTTTTTTTTCAAGCCTCGATAAATTTTTACTTGTTATATTTAAAACACAAGGCAGGATAAATATGAGGAGTGAATTTCATGCAATAATCTGTGCTGGACTGGCTAAATTAACTACCTTTTAAGGTTTAAGTTGGGGATAGGATTTGAAATTCTACACTCCTCAAGCTGAGCCTCATTCATAAATTAAATTGAAATTTTGTTAGATTCATTTTCTACTGAGTCCCATCCACTCTAAAAGCAAACAGATTCCAAATGACTAACTTTGTGCTGAAACATCAACCGTATATATTTCAATCTCTCTCTGTTTTCTGAATGCTTCAATTTTAATTTGATTTTAGGCGAATTTTATCACCCATTTCATTTTCAGACTTACTTCCTTCCACATTTGTGCACTGACATACTGTTTAGGTCGCGGTTTCCAATGATCATTGACTAATAATTTCTCAAGTTTTTCTTTACCACGGAGTGGGTGTTTCGAACCTTTTTTAGCCTTGTTTAATGTTGACCAAAAGAAAAATCATTAAAACTAAGAATGCAAATTATTTGAGTATTGGATTTACCTTTTATCAATAACGTTGTTGTGTTCATTATCAAATATAATTTGCCCCGTTAATGCTGGCGGCATATTGTCAAAGGATTTTCCTAAAAGGGTTTTATTGGCTGCGAGCCATTTTACAGCATGACGTTGCTATTAATCAGTTTTTGCCCAGATTTCATTTTGGATTTCCAAACTTTCAAGTCAAGATTTTCACCAACAATGCATATAATCCCTGCAGTATTATTGTATCGATAATTTTTCTATACCCAGGTGCTTAGATATAAAGTTCTCTAGGAGCATGTCACTTTCTGAAGCCTTAAGGCAAAAACCGTTTGATACAAAATTAATGACGTTTTTGACATTTACAAAGGCCTATCGCTCGAGAAGTTGATAGCAGACTTTCGTTCGAGAACCTTCGATGCTCGTCACATTTCCCTCAAGCACACTTCAAGTAACAAAAGAGTTCTCTTGTGTGGATAAATCCTGCAAATTTGATCTTGGAAATTGTGCATTTTCTTCGAGAACGCGCCTTAAATCATAAATCCTTCATTTAAAAAGCGGCTATGATCATGCTGTTTAACGAAGACTCTCTTGTCCGTTTGAGTAAAACAAAATTTTGGTTTAAAACGTAAGAATTATTTCGTCGAAATCTTTATTTCAGTGATTTTCTTCTTGAAATTTTCATGATTCTCGACATGTGTTAATCCATCAACAAACATGTCTTAGGAAATACGATTCTATTTAGCACCTGTTCTGACGTTAGCAAAAACACAATTTGAAATCTTTCCAGCTAATCATGAAAAATCTAGATAAGGGTATTTTGGAGAGGATTTCGGTATTTAAGGTGATATCGACACGACCTTTTTCGTAATTCAGATACCAGGTTTTCGATAAGAAGATTCAAAATACAACAGTTAAACTTCAGAATTTCAGTGATAACCTATGTATGTCATGTTGAGAGAGGTGAATTGTCAACAAAGCGAGTGTTTTAATGATAATCCAGAGCCACAGAGAGAGAGATTTTACTGAATTTTACCGATTTAACCATTTTCCGAAATTAATCCTTGTATTTGAAGGGAAAGCAAATTTCTGCTCTGCGCGCTGTTTCCCTCTTTGATGTGCATATTCAATCTCAGCAATTATTCATGCGTGTTTTCATGCGTGTTTTGTCCGGCCTTAGTTGAGTAAATAAAATATTTAAACCCCTGCAATCTATATGTACTTTGTTTATAATGGTTTGGTTGAAATTCACGGTCCATAGCAAATAAATCTCTTGCTTATATTTCCGAAAACAACGTCGCAAGTTTTGTTGACATTATGTTCCAGTAGAGTTTTAAAGGGAAAGAAATCGGAACCATAAGTGTTAATGGTGAGAACTGCTCTCGCTATCGAGTGGATAACGCCCTAATGCAACACTTCATCGGTAAAATAGCCTTTAAACAGCAAAGAAAGAATAGTTTCAGAAAGCTTCTCCCATAAGTACATCTGATCCCAAAAACTCAGTGTAAAGTTGATTTCAACCTAGAACTCTCTTGGATCGGAGGGTTGATATGAAAAAATTAATTTTCTAAACAAAATGTTTATAAAATATGCGGAACGACCTCTTAAGAATAAGCATTCTTAAATTTCCTTCACGGAATATCGTATTTCATTTTTCCTATAGCATTATTTTGTTTTATCCTGTTCATTCTGGCGTGAGATAAAACTTTAATTAGAATCTTTTCAATAAACACCTTCTCCTAGTTAGTCTATGAGCATTTTATTGAATGTTGTCGTCAGCGCTAGTTCTGCCCAATTATGTGGAGCCGTATGTGTGTAAAATCTCCTCAATTGTCGCTGGTGTCCACGTTGGACCACACCCTGTCGTAACAACCCAATTGATATGAAGCCCTGCACAAAACAGCACTCTCATTTCGTGTCTCGGTCGCTGCAGATTCGTTGGCCATGCCAAAATCATTCCTCATAAAACCCAAAGTTTCATCGAAGGCGGAAAATGAAGGTGCAAGCCACAGGGAGTACAAATATGGTAGGGAACTTTCCCCCGGGAACTTTTCCCAGGGAGCATTACTAGTGTAGAATGTTAGCTTTACCGATAAAAGAGAAAATCGAAGACATATGTAAAACTTTTCCGCGGGAACATTCTCATTAATTTCGCGAAAGGTGCTATCCAGATTCTACAAGTGTTCAGAGCGGTTGATGTTTAGATTTTACAGCTTTGAATTCACGCAAAGAATCTATGTAGTGTTTTCTATCGAATCTTTGCTCGAAAAAATCATACAAAATAACACTCGAAAGACTTCAACGCACTTTTTAGAAATCTGACCTTTTAGAAATCTTCAAAAAACGGATGTTGTCCTTCAACGCGATTTCATTTTAGGGCTACAATACATGTATAACAAGGTTATTTCCAGCTAACAGAAGCTACGTTAACCTCTCTAAAAAGGAGGAAAATTCAGAGGCATTGACAAATCGGTAAAATATCATTAATTCGTGTAAGAGTTAAACCCAATGGCTCATTGAATTGGATAATTTTTTTATTTCATTTCATGCAATATTTGTAAAATTTAGTTTTTATGTCTTCTTAATCAAAGAAATACTATTTCCTTTTTTTTCCAATTTTCAAACCGTACGTCAATCACTATAAGTCTTCGTTTAAAATTTTCTTCAAGATAAGAGAGTGTTCTATGGTTGTTACAGAAGAAGGCAAATACAATCAAACCTGTATGAAACGGTATCGTAATAAGCGGTCAGTTTTCAAAGTCCCGAATTTGTTTACTCTTAATCACTGTAATTTTCACCTTTACGAAACGGTCATCTTTATCAAACGTTCCTGATCACCCTTTACTAACTTCTAAAGGCCTGTTTTTATTGCTCTCCACCTGTATTGAACTGTCACCGAAAGCGACACCACTCGAATAAAACTAAGGATGCTACTTCGAGTAACTCTTAGTCCATGATTCACTCCCAAAAGTGATATTTCCGAACAAGATTTTGAACATAAAATGGTCAATTATGCAACAAAATGGCGTTTTTTATGGCTTTTTTTTTATTATTATTATTTTATAATACCCTTAATCTGTGGAATCTATTTTAGTGGTCAACCTGTATTAAGCGATCACGCCGAAATTCCCCGAATACAGGTTTGGCTGTGTTTCTTTGTTCACAAAGTCGTACCAGAGAACACTGAACAGAAAACATTCCACGCATCAGTAAGCTGTTCGCGTTGCAAAATATTTGAATGGTGATAAACACAATGGACTCTACTGCAACTAAATCGGTGAGCTTCACCCTCGGAAAACGTTTTGTATCCTGGAACAGATAAAGTCGATCCGTGGACAAATATCCGTGCATAATTCGCGCCAAATAGGGCCTATTGTTTTCATCTTCACGCGAATCTAAAATGGAAGGTATTTTCCTTCTCGGCGGCTTGCGCGTTTCCATTCTTTTAATTTTGTTACATTTTTCTTTAATCACAGAAAAATATCACAGCATATTTCCTATTCTGGCACATCGTGTTTTCCGCCGATTCGTTCCGGAAGTAATCTCTTGGAACCTAAAGGTTCAATTGTTTCATTTTCAGTGTGACAAAAACTTTGTGGTTTTCTTTCTTTTGGTGTAGTACTGTTTGATTTTTTCCTAACTGAGTTTTGGGTTCTGGGATAACATTCAGATAAAACTGAATCTTATTTAACAAAACAAGCTAAAAAAAATAATTCGTACCTTTCCAAGAAGTTTCTTTAAATGACATCATGACTGATATAAAAAGGCCATTTCCCTCTGAGGTCTTTGACTGAAAGGCATTGATTCACATAACCGTTTCCTAATTTTTGATCACTTCTAATCACCCTAAACCTTAGCTTCTAGATCGCGTAAAATTCACATGGAAGCAGCCCCGCTCGGAGAGTTTAACCTAGTTTTTATCAAAAGGCAATCATGACACAAGTTAATGACAGCTCAAAACCTGAGGTTAATTGATACCTGTTAAAGGGGCGCGACTTGAGTGTTATAAGAACTGGTGAGTTTTTGAAAAGGGAGAGGGGTAGCATTTCATTTTCAGCATTATTCCCTTAAAACCAGAGCTAAGACAACCATATCTTTTTTGTTTGTTTATCTGGCGATGCCTTTCTGTGATGATCGATGATAAGCGATTGCTCTTGAATTCGTGAGAGACAATGGCCGGAAGATGAAATCATGTTCTCGACTCTTTTATTCAAAATTCTTGGAATTTCTCCGAGCAATTTCAGGAAAATGGCAAATTTTCCCTCAAGCGGGTCCAGTAAACAAGTGTCATGTTAGACTCAGGTTGTTGGTGAGAGCAACTATATCGGTGTATCAGTGCTGGTGGTAATCACTGCTTAGATACCAGTTTAAAATCAATTTTTTTATTCCTAATCGTGAAGCAACATAGATTTCATAACTTTGGGTCTATGAAGGTTTATAAACCGCTACAAAGGCGGGAAGGTATTTACAACCGTAGATTTTCGGTTTGCTTGTGGAAACTCCAAAACGATAGCAATTCAAGTCGTGATTAAGCCCATAAGTCTGTATAGAGATCACTTCTTTGAAGAGCTATGTAATTCATTTTTTTTATGTATATATTTCTTATTTTAGATGAAAGTGACACTGATGAGAATGGAAATTACAAGGGAAACCCAGATGATGAGTCCAGTTCAGAGGAGGACACAGATGATGGGAACAGTAGCCATGGAAGCCAATCACAAGGCAGATACCCAACTTATTCCTCAGGTGAAATAAGAGTTGCAACATGTTATTGATGAGAGAATTTGTAGCCATTTTTGCCATCTCATCCCTTAGACCATTTCCTTACTAGGTCTCACTATAGTCGAACCTGTATTAAGCGGCACCGTAATAAGCACTCACCCTGTGTTAAGCGGGCGGTTTTCAAAGTCCCGAAATGTTTACCCCTTTATTACTGTAATTTTCATGTTTCTATGGCGGTCACCTCTGTCAAGCGCTCGAGGTCACCCTTTTACTGAGTTCAAAAGGCCTGTTTGAATTGTCCTAAATCTTTCTTGAACGATCACTCACTCAAATAGAACTAACAATAATCGTTCGAATTTAATTCACATTTATCTCCCGAAATCAACGTCAGTAGTAATTTGGATTTTTGTACATTAAGTGGTCAAATATGGCATAATAAGGCTTTTTTATTGTTTCTTCATAACAACCCTATTCTGTGAAAATAGTTGTAAGCGGTCACCACGCCATTCCCCATGGCTGACCGCTTAATACAGGGTTGAGTGTAAGTCTATAAACCGATGCAGACCTCCATCGCCTTCAAGAGTAATTATTAATCTGATTATCTGACTTTCCCAATGTTATTTTTCAATTTAAGCCATACCTATTGGATCTGGTCTAAGATTTCTGCAAACATTCCCCCCTTCCACCGCTAAAGGACATGAAGGCCCACATTTGAAATTCCCACAGTTCCCTCTGTGGAACTGCAGGCAGCAGCCTTACAAAGGACTCGACCCATTTGCACGGTGGATGCAGCAATGGACGGAGATGAGAAGGCTTCAAAGCGATCCATCCGCTGGCTTGTATCGATTCTACCATGCACCTATGTCCCAGGGAGGACCAAAGTACAAATTGAACGATCAAAAAGACGAGGAACTTCAGAAAGAAAATGGCCACTTATTAAACGAAAGCGGGGCTGAATCGAAAGATATTGCAAAAGAAGGCAAAGTAAAGATGCCTGGGTCAGTAACAAGACAGTTGTACAACTGTCAAGTTTGTGATAAAGTATTCAACAACTCCATCAGCTTGAAGCAGCATATGATAGTGCATTCGAACAAGAAGCCATTCCAATGTAGGGTTTGCGGGAAAAGCTTCAAACGCTCCTCGACGTTATCAACACACATGTTGATTCATTCGGACACGCGTCCGTTTGAGTGTCACTTTTGCGGCAAGAAATTCCATCAGAAGTCTGATATGAAGAAGCATACGTACATCCATACAGGAGAGAAGCCTCACCAATGCAATTTTTGCGGGAAGTCGTTCAGTCAGTCTTCAAATCTGATCACACATTGTCGGAAACACAAAGGCTTTCAACCATTTTCCTGCGATGACTGCGGAGTGTCCTTCATGCGAAAAGTTGATTTGAGAAGACATATGTACATCCACGAACTGGAAAATTAAAACGTTTTTCTTATGGTTTTTTTTATATTTTTCAACACTACCTTCCACATGTCGTTGAAACTCTGTAAATGCACCCTTTCCCATTTCATATGACACTAAGCTAGGGTTTTCTATTTTGATCAATATCAAAAAAAATTATGATATAGCCAGCTGCAAAGAGGCGAACATAACATCGCTGAAACTGTAAAAACGAGCAGTTATTTCTTGATGCAGCCGCGCCATAAGAAAAAAGTTTCCTTCGTTTGAGACTGAACCCAATATCTTCGTTCCAGAGCAATGTCAGTTGTTCCCTTGATTATAATTGGCTTTCTTCAGTTCTGATAAAGTGCATCGAAAATTTATTTTTACTTCAGTAGCCTTGGCTTCTCAGAGATACTATACCATTAAGAACACGAGAAACGTAAAATTGACCATCAAAGAAACATTAGAAAGAGAAACGTGCAAGCATTCCTTCATGTTAGTATTGCACCATATGGGGACAATAAAAGACCCAGATACGTAAGCAGGGACACTTAGAACAACATTATCAGAATTTTATCCTTGACTAAGTAGCTTATTTGTAGAGACAATTTATATCATAGAAGCAAATAAAGAAGGAATGTAAATAATTTTTCTCATTAAGATGCTACGATGTCCCTAGTGAAGGACAGCTTACAATCTATTAAGCCTAAATTCATCATTGTATTCTGAGCTGCATATCTTTTAAACAGTCCAAAAGTAAAAATATCTATATCAGTGTTAGTAATTTGACAATGTTAAGGAGAATTAGAGATTTTTTCTTCCAAAGTCGTTTTAAGATATTATTTATTAATACAATAATTTGGATAAATTTAGCTAAAATTGTATAATATATGTCTGAACGTAAATCCATGATGATTGTATAGGTGTAAATAGATAAAAAATTCTCAGTAAAACCGACTTGAAGTCAGTTTTATTTCTCTCTTAGCCGCTTTTGTACCACCGGCTAAAATCGTAAGATTTTTGTAAAACTCTTCGATATATTACGTTTGGAAGTTTATTTCTCTCAGTAGTCCTAAAGCAGTGCAGTTCAGTAAAAAACTGTTTTTAGCTTTGATTTAAATACTCAGTGCTTTTATCATTTATAAGTGTATCCAGTGCAAAAAAAAATGGATTTTACCTATTTATACTGTTATATTACTGCTTTAGGGACAATACTTGTATAGACTTTGGTTTTATAGACAAGCAACATATTTTCACTTATACTAAACTTACAAGCCTATTCCAAATGTAAGCGAACTTGATACAAAATAATTGTATGTTAAGTGCTTCGCGATTTTTCGTTTGAAGCACTGCATGCGAATCTTTTCAGTTTATAGCCTCGAATGATTTAAGTTTCTTGTCACAATCGCATTTTTACAAGACTTTTATGGCCATTGCTACATTTTCGTTACGAATATTTGCATACATAAAAAAATTACGCAACCCAAACAACCGTTTACATTGTTCTTCTGATAGAAATTGGCTGTAAAACCCACAAATAAAAAATGTACCAACATAATAAAGGAGACTGTTCATTAAAATAGCATCATTTGAGTGTGCCAAACTTTTGTAGTGGTTCTTGCTCCGCAGTTCATTAGAACTTTGACGAAAGAGCTTGGATCAAAAAGTCCTTGTAACTTAACCCTGAAAGTCCCTGTAACTTGGCGGGCCCGTAAAGCGGTTCTAATTTTCATTACAGATTGTGCTTTCAAAGGTTTTGAGAACGATACAAAAAAAAAAAAACTATCAGTTTAAGAAACAAAACGGACTAGTTACGCCGGGTGCCAGAAACTGCTTCTCTATCAGTTAAATTTTGGTTTTAAAGATTGGTTTCGGGACCGTTAAGTTAACAAGACTTTCGAGAAACGAGCCCCTAAATACCTAATCCTTAAAGAAGGATTCTTCCGACTGTCAGGAAATAAATTTTCTCCTGTTTTGCCTGTCATTTCTATTTTCTCGTTACCATCTGCTTGATAATACGTTTTAACTGATAGAAGAAAACAAGTATTGATCTCTGTCGGGTGGGTTTAGGAACGAATAAAGGGGACTTAGATTTAAGGGGTGCAGCCAAGAGGTACTTTGAGTAGTAAAGTAGGCAAGTTGTACGAATGAGCATGAAGGAGAAAATATTGTCATCAGGTCTTTAAATGGGTCTTAAAGTTGACTAATTGGGGTATTCTTTGACCCTGCTTAGAAAAAAAGTTAGATTTAGCTGTTCCATGTATACTGAATCACACAAATCGCATCGGTTCTCTCTCTGTTTTTCTATTTTGTTGGAAGCACAACATACATCAGGTTGAAAATGGGTGAAACGCTTCTAATTCATAGTATATTAAAATTCAAGCAAATAACTTGATATGAATTTGCATTTCTAGATTATCCCGAATAAAATTCGAACAAGTAAGCCCTCCACTTCTCAGCCTTATAACTTTTCTCATTTCCCTCTTGCCTTTCGCAACTTTGTTTTTAAGAATAAAAATAAAACAAAATCTCTTATTTCATACCTTCTATGTTGTTGCAGGGAAGGGATGAGCTGTAATTTAGAGGTGTAAAGCTATATTTATGAGTTCTTATTGCTTGAGAAAGCAATTGACGCCTCCCCTTCCTTTCACGTTTGTTGCCATTGTCCGCCATCTTGTTACGTCTTCTGAGCGACCGCTGACCAAAAGATAGGTTTTAGGGTAAAACTCTTACAGCAAATATTCTCTTTCAGATTAAGTCAAACTCTAACAGAGAGAGTTTCTCTCAATGTTGTTTTCGATAGATTAATCCATATACGCTTTGTATCTATCATGAAAATTTGCTTAAATGACACAATTTCATTGCATTTCGAACCTGTTCACACAGAACGCATTTCTCGGACAGTAGCGATTCCATGCACCTCTAAATCTAGAGATCGAGAAGCAAAGCCTTATTCAGTCACTGAAGCGGCTAGATATAAGTCTAAAATGATGTTTGTTCATATTTGTACAATATTAAAAATGCAACTAGTGGCCTTTTCAATTTTATTTTAATCCCAAAAATTACAAAAATATTAGAATTATTGTTTTAAGGACATGAGTTCTCGCTAAAGATAAAATTATTGTTAATTTACAGTCAATGTTAGTGGTTGAAAAGTGAAATGCATGTTTGCAATTTTCTCTCTCGAAGTTAGATGTAAGACTTTTATGCTCGACGAAACGACCTTTGAAAGGTTTTACGCAGAGTGTTTAGTCAGGCCGTAAAGACTACCTGCATCACCATGCAAGCACATTCGGCCACACGGAAACGCTAAGCGATCAGCATACAACGTATTGTTAGTTGCAAGGACTCTGTATTGAACACCCTTAGATGCTTTTCTATTCACAAAACGCACAATGCTTTACTTTTGCGGCTAGATAGAAGCATAAAAAGATGTTTGTTCATATTTGTACAATATTAAAAATGCAACTAGCGGCTTTTTCAATTTTATTTTAATCCCAAAAATTACAAAAATATTAGAATTATTGTTTTAAGGACATGAGTTCTCGCTAAAGATAAAATTATTGTTAATTTACAGTCAAATGTTAGTTGTTGTTGAACAGTGAAATGCATGTTTGCAATGTTCTCTCTCGAAGTTAGGTGTAAGACTTTCATGCTCGACGAAACGACCTTTGAAAGGTTTTACGCAGAGTGTTTAGTCAGGCCGTAAAGACTACCTGCATCACCATGCAAGCACATTCGGCCACACGGAAACGCTAAGCGATCAGCATACAACGTATTGTTAGTTGCAAGGACTCTGTATTGAACGCCCTTAGATGCTTTTCTATTCACAAAACACACAATGTTTAACATGGCCTAAAGAGTAAAGCACGAAATTTCTTCACGTATTAATTTCCCAAGAGCTTTTTTCAGTGATAACGGAAGAGTTCTTTGAAATGTTTCCCTTATTAAGTGCATCGTGGATGGATCGTTTGCAACACTTAATAGAGAAGAAATTTTTATTTGAATGCGGAAAATTCGAAATTTGTCTGCATAAGCTACGGTGTCCATTAACGACAGAACAATTGCCTTAAAATGCTGTTAAAGCTTGGAATCAGTACTGAAGTAATATGTAAATGGTACAGTTCTTGAAATAGTCCATTATTATTTGGTAAGATCCGTTTCTGCCGAAAGAAAAGACCCCGAAATGGTCGAAAACTTATTTCGTCTTTTCTTTCAAGATGATTACAATGAAAAACATGACATCTCGACTGTCTACAAGCCACTGCCTTAAATTTGACCTCATTATTTGACTTTTTTTTGTTTAGATAACAAAACATCAGAAAATTACCCTAAGTCTTCAAGTTGTTAAAGGATGATTTTTCTTTACGAATTTTCCAGTATTGGAGTGGTTTTTTTTAATTTTAATTTTTATGGATCCTATCCAGATACTTTTTCAGAACTCGTAGTTATTCTCGAAGACAAAGGTTGTCTTGCAGTAGGACGACGTAGGGTCTCCATTTACCTAGAACTTTTACATTTTTGTAAAGGTAATTACGCTTAGCAAACAAGTGTGCGTGTTTGCCTAGAGATGTATAACACGTGCAAAACACCGGCTTTATTGACGTTACCTCATCCTTAGACGGATAAATAGGCATGTTAACTCTAGACCCTCGTTACCTACATTAACAATTAAAAAACTTGCCAGAAAAGAATTAATCTTAAGCCGCTTAACGACTTCCTCCTTGAAAAGTTTCCTTCTCGCTGAGTTATCTACACCCCCGAGCATTGTCCTTGATAAAGTTTTTAGTACGTTGACATTTCCTCTTGTTCAAAAACTACTATTTCAGAGAGTGATATTTTTTCCCGTTTCTTATCCACCAAAGAAGAGTGCGACCCTTCCATTTTTCAAGGAGAATTGTCACCTATCTTTGCTCAAGTTAATAATTATGCATCAGCTGCCTCGTCGTGTTAACCTAAAACTCGAAACCGCACCATCATTTTGAATAATTGCGGCAAACTACAAAGAAAAAAGTGATCTTCTTATTTAACAGCAAAGGTGATCATAGGTTAGCAATAGGCGCCGGGAATTTAGAGCGTAAAAAGTGTTGAATAGCTCATCACATTTACAAAAATTCGGCTGTTAACTGCCGTTGTTCATAATTTGTTTGTTTGGCCAAACGGGCTTAAAAGCAAACAATAGATTAGTAATATTTCGCCATCAAATTCGCATGACATCTAATATTTCATTTCAATTGGCTTAAGAATGAGGCTAGGTCGGCTCATCAAAAAACCTTGAGGAAAAAGCTTTGTTTTCCCATACACGCGTCCATTCCGTAACCTTCTTTTATTCTTTTAGAGTTTACCTAAATTGCAGCCGGCCTTTTCTCTCAAGGTACTAGGTTGTTTTCATGACCACACTTACATGATGCTGAAAATATTCTAAATTGACTTTGAAGGAGTATTTATAATCTGCTTACGTTTCAAAAACCAGGCCTAAAGGCGTTTGAAATCAGAATATCGTGAGTTCTCTGCAGAAATTAATACGTTATTGGTTTGTCCGAACAAAACATTTGTTTTTTTCTACGCCAACATCAGGAAGGTTTCTTAATGAAAACAGGGGGAGGTTAAACAAATCTTTTTGAGCCCATAATCAAAGAATTGATGGCACGGCAATGAAAGTCTCGTCTTGTCTTGTCTAAGACCAACTTAATTTTTTCCGCGGCGTTCATGTTTGCACTGCTCGTGGGAAGTTATTGACAGTTTTCATTAATAAGGGCGCCTGTGCACCTGACGAAAACTAAGTTGGGGAAGAAGCCGCAAAAGAATATCATGTAAATATTGGGAAGCATATTCATGTAATAAATTGACCGTGGGTTGCAAATATTGTAGCGTGCGTCAGCGATATGAATCGCCTAACAAGGCTGAAAATTGTAGTCACATCTGCTTCCCAAAACGCGCACCTGCTATGCGGGTGCTTAGGAAAGCAACATTGCGTAACAAGTAGACTTCTGTCGATGCATTTTTAAACGATTAAACAAACTGAAGCTATTTTCTGATAATAAAGCCGATTAACACATTTTCCAAAGACACAACAATGTTCCACACCTTAATCTCCGAAAAAGCGAACCCCTAATTTTAACACTAACTATCACTACCACTTAGGATTTCATTGGGCAATTTCAACAAAGATGTCTGTTTCGTTCTATGATTACTGAACTGTGTAATGAAGCCTATTTTTAAACTCTATGATAATTAAAATAAGCTCTAAACTTGTCACGACCGCAAAGTTATTAGCTTATTAGCCTTTGTTTACCAACTGTTATTGATAATGACACATTTTATTGGCGTAGAAAAACGAGTGGCTTTCGCATTTTAATGATCAGCTTTTAAACAGTAATTTGATATCCAAGACCAACTGGAAGATGTATTTGTTTCACCGTTGTCGAATGATCATCAGATTCAAAAAATATTCGCTTGGTAAATCTAAAATTGCCTAGAATTAAAAAAACATTTTAACCTACTAACAACAAAAACCTTTACCCCAAGAAAAAAATTAATTTCTTTCTTTCGTTTCATATGATTTCATATTCCTGTTTCGATTAAGTTCCTCGAAGCTTCGATTCTGAATTTATTACGAACCCTGATCGCGGTTGCCATGTTCAAAAATTAGCATGAAATTTTTCTTAAGCTATGAAAGTTAAAAGGGACGCCATATCAATTTTGTCTTTGTTAAGGCTTAAATGTGTCTGGAGACAGGAATTGTAAACTAAAGAAACTATTCAATACAGTAGAAAAAATTGTGCCCATGAATTATAGAAATACAGCTAAAACAACATCGTTAAAAGATCTTTTTTTAAATCTTGACTCATGTACAGCATATATTCAATATAACTTGAACCTACGAAACAATATTTCTTTTGACCAAACTGCATTATTTTTCATCTGAAAACCAGACACAAGACACAAATGCAAACCTATCGTGGGCAATAATTTCTCATTTCTTGGTACATTTGAACAGCTTTCCCAGACAAATAATCTTCAATTCGATTGCACTCGCATAAGTATTCGGTACTACCTTGTCAGATAGAGAAATTCAAGAACAGATGAGAGGCACAAACCTTTGCCGGCGCGTGAAATTCACACTTTAAGTCTTTATCAATATCGTTAATAAAGGAGTGTTAAATAACATGTCTAATTTGCGAAAGAAATGGGCTAAAAACAGCATGATAGAGTAACGCATCAACACTTTCCTTATTACAAATTTCTTTGAGGCTCCCACGCCTCAAAGTTTAGAAGTGTATTAGTTTCTTAATTAACTGAAGCTTTTTCGATGTCAAAAAGTTTGAACTCGCCCAGCGAAAACACTTCAGGGATACTGTTAAAATTAAAACAGGCTTGGCGATCATTCAGTACATCGAGAGAGACATACACAAAACATTCTCAAGTTTCATACCTAAAACCGACCAAACATTCATTTCCATCTCAACTGAATTATGGAAAAAGTTTGTTTTTACATTGGTGATCCAGCTACAAGTGTCACGGATTCTAAGTTCATTCGTGTTAGTAATTCAATCCGTGCCATTTAGATCGCCGTAAAACTTGCACGTTTATCAGCTCACTACATTCAAATCGGACATTATTTTACAGAATATGCTTTAATTTCAGAATATAACAGTTACATTGCGCTGCATAGCGTTCCGGTTTATAAAGACACAACTAAGTACTGAAAACTGTTCTCGACATTTCTTCTTTTGAAAAGTGACGTTGTCAAACTTTAGTCTCTCACATTTCTAAAGAGAGTTCAAAAAGCCAATCAGACTGAGAACATGAAAACGCTGAAAATTGATCTAGCGCTGTCACTTCATAGAACAGGAAAATTTTCTCCCTCTATTTGTAATACATGAATTTGGAATCGATCGAATCTCTCATTAGCAGTGTTCTAAGTCATCACTTACAACCCAGCGACATACACGCCGGTGTGGGCCTCATTCGGTAAATAACAGCGTTTAAAGTCCAAACAGAACAAAGATCTTTCCAAATCCCTCATTTTTCAATTCATGTTTAAGCAGGTGAAAGAATATCAATGACAAAGTTAATAACTGACCTGGTAAACAGGCATGAAAATGACTCGAAATTAAACTGAACCAATATTGGTATCTTCATTCATGTTAATTGGCATATAGCTTTGTCATATCTACAGAAAAACGTAAATAAATGATGTAAGACGTCTTTTGAGTTCATTTCTATTCCTTTGAAAAGTTTTCCGACTGTCATAACTAAAAAGTTTTCCGTCAAAAACTTGTTTTAATGCATTTGCATAAAACTGAATAACAATAAAAAATATAAAGAAGCCATAGAATTTATTGTGCCACTTTTTTCTGGCTACACTGTAACCGATGTTTAGCTTTATTACAAAAAAAAATGTTGACATAAAACGAAATAAAATAGACGTAAAATCACCGGAAACGGATAGAACGAGATCGTTTCTGGGGTTTCAATGAAAACAGCGCCTTGAACTGAAAGTTGAATAACCGCCAATAAACTACTCCAGAAAATTACTTGTCAATTACTATTACGCCCCTGAATGAAATATGTTTTACTTAAGATAGAATTATTAACGTTTACCCTCCCTTAGAATATTTAACGTGAAGAGTGAAGCTGTTGTTAGCTTGAGCTCGGCCATCTTGCATATCTTTATTAGTGTTTAGGTATAATATTATTTTCAAAATTGCTCGAGAATCAAATTCTGTTTCAAAAAATGGAACGGCATGTTTGGGCACGGATGCATCGAAAGTTTTCAGGACGTCAATTTTAATGTGCTGAAAACCTTTCACTTCTATATATGCAGGAGGCAAACATGGTTTTTTTTTTCTTCAAGGTGCTAATAGTAATTTATACTGCATCGGTAATTATGAGATAATTATTGAGACTTTCACCGGTCTTGAGGCCCTCAATGCTAACTGAAAATGTCATGTGGTGCTATCTGCGCAAAGTTGAAAAGTGCAACACACCAGACAGATATTTCAAAATAATATTTTGATCCTAAAAACGGATGTAGATCCGGAAATTCCGTTTCGGAATTTGAGATGTTTCAGCGTGAGCCATGCTGAAATGCGGCACCTGAAAGTTGATTTATGATAACCTGGAGATTCGAAAATTTACTCTATCATATGTTTATTTTTTTTACATAGGGGCTAAAAAGAAAGCTATTTAAGCGTAGATGTAATTATTGCTCGACAATTTCAATTCTGTGTTGGTAAAAAAACTTGCTTACTTCGTGCGACACATCAGGATTTTTAAAGAGATCATTGGCATATTATGAACGGTGTTTATGGTTCCTCACTATTTCTCAAACGAGATATTAATATAAGAGGAAAAATAACATTGCTTAAACCAGGTATGTTTACAAGTTTTAAAATAAACTTGTATTCTATACTGGTCAAATTTATAATAATCTTGTCTGACCGATCTGTTTCCAAAAGGGACTGATAAAAATGCTGGACTGCCTATTAATGCTACAATAATCATGAAAATACTCTATTCCGCTTGCCAAGTGCAGGAATATTTCCATTAAAACAAGCAAAATATGAGAAAGGTAAAACCTTCCGATGGAAAAAGGTTTCTTTAGTCCTTCAAACGAATGAGCAATGAACAAATTTGCCTGAGCGTGTTTGAGTGTACTAGATCAAAACAAAAAATTTAGCAAAAACAAAATTATAACTCCGAATCACTGATTTTAATATCAGAGCATAAGGCATGGAGATTGACCTGTGGCCGGGAATGAATTTCTCATATCGTTTATATCAACATGATTTCAATCTGAAACCTGCCGCTCATTTTTTAGCCAAAGATCTCTCAAATCAATTTGAAATAATAAAGGTCTTCCACCCGGTATTTCTTCTGAAGAGAACATTGATTAGATTTTGAGCTTCTTCGTTTAAATCGTAGCCTTTTTTCAGCGCTAATTGAACTCCTTTATCTGTCCCTCTCTTTGCAAAATTATCAATGAAGCGTCAAAAATTAGAAATTTACTTTCCGGAGTGTTGCTTCCATAACTTGTTCTATTGAGAGTCATCACATCCGATTCCAGGAAATTGTATGTGATCGTTGTTCAAAGATTTTTCCTTACCCATAACGGATAAAAATCTTAAAAGAATAAATGCCTGGCAGCGAAAGAGGTGTTTTTCTTTCTTCTCTGCCAGGAGTGTTCGTTGGTGCTTTAAAAATTCACACCACTCTTCACGCGCCCAAACAAATTAGATAAACGTAAATGAAGTGCTTTACAATTGGTTTGCAACCATTTGTTTTCCCCTCTAACGGAAGGAATACTATTTAATTTCGAAGAACCCACTTTACAGGTTTCGTTGCTTTTATTTCCGATTGTTGTTGTTATGATTTTTCGATGCCAAGAAAGAGAGAGAGTGAATACATAATGAATACAGAGCTACATTAAAAATTCCGCAGTGCTATTCTTTTTCCTATACTGTACTTTGGTCTCCGCTTGATTGAAGTTGAAGTCCTATATGTGGGGAGATCGTTAGGAAATAGTGAAGAAATACGAATTGCTGTGTTAAGAGCGTGTTGTTGTTGTTCTCGTTTTCCTGTTTTTTTTTTTTTCCAGCAAGTGAGAGCCATATTTTTCACCTGAGTCGTGCAACTTGACGATTCCGTCAACTAATGATTACAGTTTACTCTATATCCACAACCTTTCTTCCTAAACAGCGGAAGATTCAACGGATTTTATTGGAACAAGTAATAAATATTGTCTGTCAAGACGGCTGTGAAAACTTTCCTTCAAACCGGCTGAAAGAAAGAGAGATAAGAGCTGGTATTCTTACGACATGCAGGCGCCGGAATCTTTCGATTTGAGTAATATTTGACAGAGACAGATGAGAAATGAATGTTAGATAGGAATTTGGAAGTATAAATACCTAGAAACATATGTTTTAAAGCGTTTGGAAGGAATATGTAAAAAACCAAAGTTGTTTTGAAAACACGATCTCGTGCTCATTATATTTACTTCAATCTTAGTTAACTTCATGACGTATTCAAACATGAAAAGACCGCAAATCGATTAAAATACTTCAGTTGACAGTAAGTGTGATCCGTATTCGTGAATTAATCAATAACTTGCAGTTGTTTAGACACTCGTCAATTAAAGACGAAAGTTTTGCGGAGACAAAAAATAAAGACAACTTTAGACACTTTGAAATTTACCTTTTATTATTTTAGTTTGGCATTTTAACAGCATATGTTTTTCGAACTGGTTTTGTTTGATATAATTTCCTTCTTTCAAGTTTACCTCGTTCTAAATTTATCTTTGTCGTGTTGTGGGTTTCAAACCACTACTGCATTTGTGTTTACGCAACCAAAATTCCGTTATTGAGAAAACTGTGCAGCCTGTCCGGCAATTATTAAATATTGAAGTGGGTTTTTTTATAATCTAAGTAAACCATGGAAAAAAAATGGTCAAGTCAATTTTAAATGGACTTGTCGGAATTTCTATGCCAAATTTAACGCCGCAAGTTTTTTTTCAAAGAATTGTTTCTTAAATCCACCAGATCATTACCATTCTCTTATGTATTGTTTACATTTTCGCTTTGTTGAGTTTCGTTATTGACACAGTGTGAGCATCTGTTAAATATCTCCTTTGTTTTTAAGAGTTTTAACAAGTTTTCTTTCAGACTTCTGAATAGGAACATTTCATTCAAAAAAAAAATTAAAATTTACCCAGTGGATGTAAAAGAAGAATAATGATTTAATACTGGACGTAGCAGTAACTAAGGTGTTTTCCGAATATCATCCCCCAGAATTCGGCAAACATTTTTCTGATGCTAAAAATTGGAAGTCCATATGTCTCAACGTGAAGTTTTAAACTTTCGAACAGCGGATAAAGTTTCTGAACCAAAATTAAATATATGTGAATTTCATTTCGAGTCGAAATTCTGAATTCTGGAATATTTTTCTTAATTAAACCCGTCCCTAAGAATTAAACAAATATGCAACTGGATGTATACAGTGATTTTCAACTTTCAATGAATTTTTTAACACAGTTTGATAAAGGTTGGTTTTAGCATTTGCAAAATTCATTCATAGACGCGTCGGGAACAGTTGTAAGACGTGTGTTTTGACATGGACATTTAAATTCTTTTTTCTCTTTATCACATTGACTGAAAGTTAAACACGAGCAATTTTAACTGCCTCGTCTATTGATTATAAATTAATGAACGATTCAACAGCGACGAACACAATAAATGGGATTTCACAATACCAAACAGCAAACCGAAAAAGGATAGCTCGCGATAGAATTTAAATCACATTTTATTAAAAGGCTGATGCATATATCCTAAATATATTCAACACATGTTCTTCCTTTTAATATAAGCAGACGATACGGTTAACAAGCTTTCAAAAAAGGAAACACAATTTGATTTAGAAAGAGCTTAGCTTTTATACGTACCATTGATTTGTATTATACGAACGATTGATTTGTATTATATTTGAAATACACCACGGGAGCATCTCCTCTACATTTATTTACGAACAAACTTCCTCTTTTTTTTTCCTGTGGCAACAAATTCATTGTAAGAAGTGTTCCAGAATTTAGACCAGGTCATTAACTCTACTATTTGGATTTTATTTCATCATAATTATTATTGTTAATTTTTCTACAAAATTTAGATCATGTCTTGGTTTAGCATTTTTAGTTTAACAGATTATAAAAGCAGAAAATGTCACTAAAAATTATTCTGCGAATCTTTCATCGCTAGCGGGTCCATTTCATGAGTGTAAGCATGACGTCTTAAATCGACTTTGCGGTAGAATGCTCGATCACAGTGGCGACAAGCGAACGGTTTAAAACCGGAGTGTTTGCGACTGTGTGTGATAAGATTTGAAGACTGACTAAACGCCTTGCCACACTGCAGACACTTGTGAGGCTTCTCTCCCGTGTGAATGTATGTGTGTTTCTTCATGTCAGACTTTTGATGGAATCTTTTTCCGCAGTAGTCGCAAGGAAAGGGTCTTGTGTCTGAGTGAATCAACATGTGAGTTGAGAGGGTGGATGAGCGCTTAAAAGTCTTATTGCATTGTTTACACTCGAACGATCTTTCGTTCGTGTGGATGTTCTTGTGTTGCTCTAAGCTAACTGTATGGCCAAACGTTTTCCCGCACACGTCGCAAGCAAAGGGTCGCTGTCCAGAGTGCGAACGTCGCACGTGTACTTCCAAACCATGCGGTGTGCTGAAAACCTTCTTACAGTTGAGGCAATCGAACGTTTGACCGTTGTACGCCTGTTCGGGTTTCTTCTTCTCGCTTACATTTGACGGGGTGGTTCCACGCAAAGTCTGTTTAAACGCGTTTTCTGTTCCATTTCCGACACGCACGAACGAGTTTGTGAAAGGGTTTGCAAAGAATGTTGATTGCCAATAAGGAAAAGGTAATCTGCGGTCGCCCAAGAATGGCTGAGGCGGGAGACGTACAAAAGGAGACAAACCAAGGAATGGACTGAACGCATCGGGTGTATATGGGCTTGAAAAGCGAGGAAGATAAGGTCTGCCACCTAAGAGATAACGAAAAAACACTGTGTTAACTTTATGAATTCTGTAGCTCTATCCCACGAACCTCGAAAAAATATAATAATAATAATAATAATAAACTGGATTCAAGATTTGTGTTTTACTGCGGATTAATGACGGAGTACAGCGTTAAATTTTCGTGATTTATGACCAGGTTCGAACAAACAAAAACATCAAAAGTGCTTTCGGAAGGGCTATTCAAATACAGAGATCTCGTACATGTTTAAAAATCCTAAACGAGACGGGCAATCTGCGCGCCTGATAAGTTTTCCCTTTATAGTGTTTGCGTAGAACATTTGAATGTAAAATTCGTTTAGAGAGGCCTATTGTAATAACCTTTTCACTAGAGTCCGGGTCAATTCAAAAAAGCTGAGTGATGATTCACTCAAATTAAAACCCTTTATAGATACCGCTTCATTTTACACTCTAAAAGGGTGTTTTCAGCCCTGATTGAGGAAGAAACAAACCATCCAAATGGTAACAATGGCTGAAAGGGAGTGTAAAAGAAATGACTTTGTGTGATATTTCCTCTAAATAAGAGGCGTAATTAAGCCTCTGTGTCGATTAATCTGAACGGAAAAAATATAAAAGGCACCAAAACGAATTCACTTCCATTTCCTCTGGTTTGTTCCCAGCTTCATTTTCCGTTCTGACCGAGCTTAAGCCACTCTGTTCCAATTTAATTTACGGAGACAATTCTATAGGTGGCACTAGTTTCATATGCTGTTTTTAATAAACTCAACACTAGGTCGAAGTATACACACTGTTTTAACAATTAAACTCCAGCGAGTTAAACATACAGTCTTTGTGGTATTGTTAGGGTTTTTCTCCGGGTTAATTAATCTTTATTTACTTGTCAATGTCTTGTGGCTCTATGATATACAGCAACCCAATACAAGTAATATTTTCATCTTGTAGACTCGCACGCGATTGGTAATCAAATAAAAAGTGTTCCGCTCGACTTTACACCATTTGCAGCGGTTTGTTTGCAGATTTTAAATCTTGTCTATGATAGAGCCGTGAAAATACGCGCTATTTACACGCAAAGTCTATATGCAAGCGGGATCATTTCCTGTGTGCCTTATTACGGCAATTCGCGAGTTCTGATTTCCTAAATTAAAACTAGAACTACATGGGCCAAGAATTCTCATATGTAAATTTCGACGAAGGCGCGTTCCGAATTTATATCCCTAATTCAAGCAGCAAATTTTCTGCTGAAAGTTTAGTAAAATACTTCACCATCTGGCAATATATCATGAGACAGAGAAAAATATTCTAATGTCGCCAATGCGATAAGAGTTATACTAATGCGAGGCAAATATTCTTGCTCTGATTTTAAGAGCTCTCATTTACTTAAGGAAAACGGGCTTTTAAGACCGGCGTTCGCTTAACAACCCAAACTGATACGCAACAAGTCAAAAATTATAATTACCATTTGCAGAAAGTACATTCGGTTCCATTAGCCCCAAATTTGGTCTATTTGGAACGAAGGGTCTCCACTGTGTAGGACTGGTCTCCTTTTTCGTCAGCTTATCGGGCGCGAATAAGTTTACAATATCAAAAGGTCTATTTGATGGGGCGCTTTTCGTCTCTTTCTCCTCCGAGTCATCTCGTACCATTTCAGCTGTTTGTCCTTAAAAAGAAAGAAGAGAAAACTTGACGGTTAACTAGCGCGTGTTTAAATCATCATGCACTCAAGATGGAAAATAAAGCCTGAATATTCAGATCCATTAAAGTCTGACCGCATTTAGTTTTCACAGAACACTGCGCTTTTGTGAACAATCTCGAATAAGATAAATCCCCAATTTATCAGTTATGATTTCACACCAATAAAAGAAAAAATCCTACAGCCGGGTGCACGATTCTGTTCCTTAGAAATTCCTTAGCAAATTCTATTTTGACTTTCATTTAGCTTTGCGTTAAAATTACCTCAAAAAGACTTTTTTCGTAGAATAACCGGTTGAACATCTGAAGTACTGAATGTCTGTCTCGAAAAATTCGATCACACGGAAAAATAAATCATGACCATTAAAACCCTTCCATAAAAGAGCAACTCTAATCCTTGCACCTTACCAGATTCGCTTTTTATCTCAGTGTCTGGGATTTCTTGGGAGTCTATGCAAGCTGTTATCGCTACCCGCTTTTTGACCAAGAATGACTTAGGCATCTTTTGATCTCGCTCGGCGGAGTCCGACTCAAGAAATCTGTGAGTTGTCTCGAGTGCAAAAGCGACTTGAAGCGGTCGTTTTACAATAAAGGCATTTTTTGATGTCATGCCTTTTTAAACTCGTAAGAACAAAACCTATCACAGCGGTAGTAGATGCGGCAGGTGAACACCATAGCAACAACGTTTTGGCGCACACGCGCGAAGCGCAAGGAGCGAGCGTTTGATTGGCTGATAGAACTGACGGACATCGCCCGCTTTGTCAGATTTGTGGCTCCTTTGGTGGTGCCAAGCTCAGAATGGAGTTCGTCATTAGCGGTTTGATAAAACGATTTCAATTGTTCTCTGTCTACTTCGTCGGATTTTCCGCGTTCTTAACTGCCCATGATGGGAGGGAGGTCATTAAGGAAAGAGCCAGTCAAAACACAACTTCAGTTCAAACGATACAGAAAACCACACTTTTTGCGATAACCGATGTTGTTATATCGAGCCGTTTTTTTTGATCACGTTTCGTTTAAAATGCTCTTATCAGCCCGTTTCCGCACAAGCTGGGACGGGAAGGGAAATCTTGGAGTTTATTTCTGTTTTTCATAAATTATTTATATGATAAATTTAGTCTTTGATGTGTGTTTATCCATGAATGATCCACGTGCTACAGTCATTGGTTCGCACAATAAACGGTGTTTGGATCCGTCAAACGGAGTGATCTCACTTGAAAACACCACTTTAATCTGCGGGGGAGAACGATGACGCGCTAATTATCACGGACGTGGGAGAAAGCTCATTATTCTTCTACCAAGGCTGCAACAGGTGCAAGCAGGTCTTCTTTACAGAAATTTAATCAAATTAATTCGTAAGATGAATGCGTGTTGCGAAATCAAATTCATGTTCAGCGAAGCTTGCTCTGAATTCACCGCTAAGTTGTGTAAAGTGACTATTAAATTCAGAAACGTTTGCTCACCCTTTAATCCCGACAGGATGCGATTTGTTTGCAATCATTTTGGCTGTCGCGCGCTAATGAACACTGCGATATGATCGATCAGTTATGGAGGAAGTGTGAATTCTGTGTTCCTTATGATTTTTCTACTGTGGTGATGTGCCAACCGATTAAAACAAGTCAATAAAAACATATCGAACTCTGTTCTTCTATCGTTTTCCAGCTAAGTTCAAGAAATTGCGCTCTAGGGATCTTACTAATGAATGTAGAATTAGAGCTGGGTATTCATAAGAACTTGCGAATTGAAGTGCTTGATGTGACAAGAGACTGATTCGTAATTGATTTCAGATTTAGCGGACGAGGCATTTTAACTACATCCATTAGTAAGCCGTGCAAATCTGCGTAATATTGTCTCTTCGTTTTGATTTGCTTCCCGTCCAAGCGAAACGAAAATGTTATATTATTAAATTTAAAAAAAAATGTTTAAGTGCGGGGTTGAAAATCCAACCCTCACAGTATGGGAAATCGCCACCCGGTCGCTCTTCGCTTTTTCTTTTTTTCTCTCAATAATTCACTTCGAAGAGTTTAAATTATCGTCGGAAGTGAATCTTTTCGGGATTTTTAATCAGTTCATTTCGACTAAGCTGTACGTACTTTTAATCTTAGTCACCGGCAATTAAGAGGAGGCTACATCAGCACTACCTCAGCCGTAAATTCAAGAAACTTGAACAGGCGCGCGTCCGTGTTGACTATTTCTTCGACAATTTCATTGTCATCGGCGCCGTTAAACAACTGTTTCTTTCTTTTTTTCTCGAGCAATTGTGGGTTTCTTTCGAATTATTATCGCGAACCCCTCGGGGGAAATTAACTCCGAATGAGTAAAACCGGTTATTGTCCTAAAATGGGTCCCGCAGCGCGGCCATTCTCCAGCTACGCACGAATGATGAATTAATATTTGACTAATAAGCAAAATTATGATGAGGCAAACAATTTCTTTGCTAAAAGCACTTAAGCTACTTAACACGACTAGAAACCAAACAAGATGCCTTCTAGATTAAATAATCGCGTCCCAGCTCAAGAAAATTGCTTCTCCCGAAAGAAATTAGGAAAAAATTTTGATGCAGAAATACTAATGAATACAAACCGATGTTTTGTGTGTAAGATAAGACCCTTTTTACTCACCTTTAAGCATTTTAATGCAAATCACACATATTAGGACGCAACGGGAAAAAAATTAGTTTTTCTCAGCAATATGAAATCCTAATATTTCTAGTTATTTAAAGACTGTAACGTTTGATTTTGTATTTTCATTTGTTTTTTTTTCCTTTAAAACTGGAAAAAGATATCGACAAAGAGAATAGAGAAGTTGATTTTGAAAACATGACAAAACAGCCGATAAAACATCGCGAACGATTCGGCGAAAGATTCTTAATAAAACACATATATTTATCACGACAAAAATTGAAGTGTAAGTTTTGTCGCTTGACTTGTGAATCTCTCTGTCTTTGATCTTTTTTTTTTTTTGGATATCAACCTCGAAGCGGGTTATAAATGTTAGTTTGATTGATTATGAGGGTATTTAATATTAAAATGTGAATCTAAGATGGTTTGCTTCGTTCAAGCTTATAATTTCATGCACACTGACAATCTCAATAAAAATAACTTTCAGTCTGTTTTATTTCTCTGATGAAAAGCCTTCCCCATTTAAATTTCATGTTTCATTGTAATGCGATATTGCAAAGAAACATTGCTTTCTGGAGTAAGCTTAAACGGTTCTTTAATTCATCTTCGCGTGCGTATATCCTTGGGGATAATTTATATCAACAATGGTCTCTATAAATCCTCTGGCTGCAGGCACCTTCGTTTTATTTTTGTTTCGGATAAATGGCGGAGAGGTTTATCTTTTATCTTTTTATCTTAATAACCGTTCGCGTTCCCCTAAACAGTGGGATAATTAACAGTTTTTGTGAAATTTCTTGTTCGACAATGTGGCTAGCAGCTGCCAGATTATGAGTGATCTCCATTCAGTTGATAAGAAACTCAAAGCATCCTTGAATTGGCTGCTTTACAGATATCCATATATTTTTTTCTCCTTTTCTTTGACGGCTCTTAATCCTTTTTGAACATTTTGCTATATTGCAACCACAAAAACCAACAACCACAGATGGATATTTCAATGGAAATTCTTGACGGTGTTACCATGAATACAGTGAATACAGAGCGAGAATCTATCCCTTCAGTTTTTACGTCCAATACAAGAATTTTCACTTGCTCGATCGGCTTTTAAAGTAAGCGAAAAATTCACGTTTTATTCATTTTTTAATTACACACATTTGCTATTTGTAATGTGAACAAATAAAGGAATGAAAATACTCTGTTCACAACTTGCCTAACAAAACGAAACATCGAAAAGATCTCTAAGAATTGTTCTCTATCATGCTGACAACCAAACTTAGAATAGACGGTGTCAAAATGCTGATGAAAACATTAGCATTATTATGGAGTAGAGCAGCATTAATTATTGGACAGAAAAATCAACCTACGGCTACGCGGTTGACAAGTTGAAATAAGCTTGTAAAATTATTGCAGGGGCACCCTTGATAAAGCGAAACATGAACTACCACTGATCATCAAACAAAGGTTTGTTGAGACAACAAGTTTGCCTTAATGAATTTCGAATTATTAGCGGGGCTTCGACTTTGCAAGAGTATTTTACTTTGCCTCGCCGCTTCAAATTGTTTGAGACAAGCAAGAGGAAAAAAGCGTAATATAAACCAAGATATAACGCATGGTGTTTACGGTTTTTTTGTGTGTGTGTCCGTCTACTGATATTATACTATATAAGCTCTTAGTAGGGAAGTAGCTTCTTGCATCGTTAACTGAAATGTACTCCCTTATCAATTTCAGCTAATACACGATTCCGACAAAACATTGTCACTAATCCGTGCTTACATATGAAGGAAAATACTGTTCCTCTACCAGCATAGTGCAAATATAAGCTGTGTATGTCTATTGAATTCACTCAATGAGCTTTGTTTACGAGCAAAAGGAATAGACGCAGCTCCGAGCGGTTTAGGAGACTGAAATTGCATTTTGCTACACTCGGAAAAGAAATTCTAAAATTTGACTGACATCGAAAGAGACCAAATATTAACCATAAGAAGGCTTGCACTGAGTGGTGCATGAAATTTACTGGTTATTTGACGAAAGAAGCCTTGTTAATATAGCGAAAAACGGTTATGCGTGTATGAAAACGAGCACAGTTTAATTTACTATGCGTTCGCTTTTGTCCGTCCACCCCTCTATATTTTGACTAGCCAAATACAGCAAAGACAGGAGAAACATTAAATCGATGTTTTCCATCACTTGTTTCAGTAATAATTGAAAACGAGTATATTCGGCTCATTTCCCATTTGTAAAATTTAAAGGTACGGCTAATTTCGGTTTTGTCATGTAAAAGTTCACGGTACAAAAGAGACTGACTTGAAGAAATGAAATTAGCGGATTCGTGATGCCATTCAAAGACTGTTTAATTTTCCTGAGAAAGGTTTCATAAAGTCAGCTGCATGCTTCATTTATCAATCAAGGAATATCTGAGTTGAAGCTAAGAATAGCGTCGTTAAAAACTTACTTTCTCTCCTCTACGAAAAAGCTGGTCTCCATTCTGAAACATCTGTGTATCAGATGCGAATTATGCTCGAGGCATCTCACAAATACATTAAAAAAAAAACATTTGAAAACTACCGGCAGGAGTTTTTCAAGATTGAAGCGGAAAACTGCACAAGCTGGAGGAAGACCTATTACAAATTACCGTATCGCTAAATGTGACGGAAAACGAGGGAGGAATGGTCTCGTGCATTCAAAGAAAAAATAATAAAAATCATGAATTACGAAAAAGCAACAAACCAATGGGAAAAAAAGTGCAAGGAAGACCATTTCGCAGTCCGAAAGGATAGTGTAGATTTTTAGGATGCGTACCGTCTCATAATAGGCGCAAAAAAATGGCATTCACTTACTCGAGCACTTGCAGCAGTCTACGAATTGAGTTGTTTTTTTCAGAATTCAAATACACTATTGCAGGAAACTGTCTGGTTATGATTAAACGGAAAATTTGACTGGAGGAAGTCAGTCAGATAAGGAAGTCGATAGTGGTTGAATATTTACGATTCGCGCTTCACTAACGACCTATTGAAAGGCCAAAGAGCTTTTTCGAGAGTATATGCACCAAAACCAAGGCCCATGGGATGACTATATTAGAATGGGAAAACTTTTTTCTGTCCACGCCTTCACGGCGCCATATTTCCAGCTAATCTACTTATATCTACTGGCGCCCTGAATACCTTGTCGTTTACTTAATGTGCTTTTAACTGAGGCCGTCGGGTTAAGCGATTAACACTTGACATGTACGCAATTTTTTTTTCAATCGATTCATAATTGAGAAGAGGATCTAATGGCAGTCTTTTTCAGCAAATAATCTGGATCAGCCACAATTCTACGACGAGAAACTACAGGGATTCAGTACTGAATTGGGCAAATTTTCTCCAGGCGGACTTATTTCATGGCGCATTTCATACGGGTTTCCACCGTATAAAAAAAATATCTCAATAAAAATATATGTAAACCTGTGACAATTACAGCTAACTTTTACAAATAACAGACGACCAGTGGAAGTTTGACGTAGGCGCAGTTTTTTCTGCTCTATAGTATTAAGTTTTATGCATAAAACAGCCTACATGTAAATACTAGTGTTTACGTTACTTGTGCTGACTTCCAAAATGAGCAACTCGCATAAGGACTCAAATTTTGTGGAACAGAAATCACTACTTCACTTACTTTTGCACTCGCTCTGTTTGTGTCGAGTGAGATTCCCCGCGGTCAGCTGATTCACATAAACAGCTTCTTCCTAAACGAAGTTCTAAAACTCACTTTAGCTGCCATAAAACCAATAACATATGAAATTGCCGACCGAACTTAGCGGAAAGTACGAATGAATCCTGTGATCCTCACTCAACAATAACTATAGACATTCATCACTCACCACTAAGATAGCAGTTGTGATTGAGGCGGTGATGAAGGCGTGCATTTAATGTATTTATTTGCATTGCCCCGCGCCATTTAAGCTTTAGCATCGAATCTCAGTTGAACAAATGTGGTGTTTTATTTCGCATGAGTTTGCATGATCCCGCTGTCATTCACGAGGTATGGTTTGTGGTTTAATTCTGGTCAACGATAACATTGCAGTTGTAACGATTTGTTTTCTTCGCTGAGAACTTTACCTAGTCCTTCGAATGATCTCCGTAAAGACCAGGTGCTTTTAGAAGATTATCGAAATAGCAGAATGCAGCGTTAAAATGAAAGATAGAACAGTCAAGAAGAGTGTTGTTTACATTCTACAGCTAGCGTGGAAAGTACTAGAACAAATTGTAAAACACATTCCTGAAAATAACGACATAAAGAAAAACACAGAGAAAGAAATAGTTACAAAACGAGTTTGAAAACATTGTTATTTATGCAAAATCCTATCTGTGATAATAAATTAGCCAGAATGAAAGAAGTAGATTTTGCATGTTTGAAAAGTTCTGTAAGTGATATGTGCCCGCACTCACGGAAATGGGGTGAATATGATTTAAAATCAAAACCGCAAACGAATCAAAACTTTATTGTACCAAAACTAAGAGTCGTAAAAAAAAGTTTGGAAAGTTGTCCCTCATTCCTGATGTGCACATAACTTATCACAAAGGTTAAGAAAAATAAAAAACCACAAACTAATTCGCATGTGAAAAAAAAGAAAAACAATATATGATATTCGCTCGTGTGACTAATACTTATTCTGCATAAGAGTGGTGCATTTTAATGCGATTTTTTTGAGCTCATCTAATGCACTTATAAAACTCACCCGTCATTTATTGTGAAGTCGATATCATCCACTCTGCGTCACGTCAAAGTAGACCAGTACTTTGATTTGCGTGCGTGCCGCTCTGAAAGTAGTTTTACATTTCCATAAATAAATTAATGGGTAAAAGTGGGCTGTCACCTAATCCTTGCAACACAGTTAAGCACTATGTACACACAAAAGAAGGCATTAAGGTGTTTTCAGCTCGCACAAGATCTTGACAAATGTTCTCGCTAATAACTGAGGCCGGGCGGATATCAGGAGTAGAAGAAAATTACTTATTGAATGCACTGAGTGATACATTAGGCTGAGAAATACATAGAAACTACCAACCTAAAAAATACTGTATTTCAATTCTCGGCCGCGATTAATTAGGAGTAATTTACACATTTTTCAATCTCTTTCTTGCAATGATTTTAATTTTGCCGATTTCAAAGCAGATGCTGTGGTTATTTCGATAACAAATAACAATAATAATAAAAAGAGGGTTTGATACCTTTCAGTTGACTGTAATCCAAAACTTTCAACAAAGTGAATCCATTCAAAAGCGAAAACTATTTAAGTAAGCTGAGGCTTCGGCGAGAGTTTTTCCTTTTCGCGTTTCAATACCCTTTGATTTTCTGTCATAAGTTAAACAAGCAACGATACCCCAGGCTTTTTACAATCTAATGTTGTTTAGTTTCCGTCTTCCTAATTAAGTAATACCTCTTCGTAGGTCGTCATTTCTTTTAACAGATGCAGACGGTGAGTGAACAATAACTTTAAAGATTGAAAAGCTATTCAGCGAAATATATGCAGTTGCTAAAAGTGCCGGAAAATTAGATCCTAGAAAGAAAAACCCTTTATACACTTGTTAATCGCACTCTCTGCGATCATAAAACAGCGCTCGTCAGTGTGTATTTTTCAAAGTACTCGTCTTGCAGCTGCCAGAGCTGAGCACAAATCTGATCTCCGGGTCATCTCTGATTTGGCACCCAAAGTTTCGACTGTGAAAATAATTCATTAACGCGGAAATCAAATCAGTCGATGAAGGCGCGAGGTTCTATTTTCGTTTTTGGTTTTGAGTAATACTGAGTTAGTACATTGACACTCTAAGTTATCGAATTTGTATACATCTGAATTTTTCCCGCTTTCAGATTTTCAGCACACTTCGAAATTACAATAGTAAAAAATATTACAAAAGATAAAAATGACAGAAACTTCATGTGCCCTCAAGATAAATCCCTGAGATTTTGTTTCTATGATGAACAGTTGCGCAAATTTTAATTCTCATCTCAGCTGGAATCTTTAAACAATTTTAGAGAATTGATTCGGGAGGGGAAATGAAAAATTGCTCGGTTACATTCTTTGAATCAGCGGAACTGCAAGTTTCAAACTCTTTGTTCATGGTAAGAGAGAAATCTGAATTCTACCATTTCGTTTGTGTCTCAAAAGATCAGCTTGAATTATTGTCTCGACCGATTACAGTACATGCAGGAAACCAGATTTCCTAAATATTGTTTGTTTGAAATACTTAAGTTTAGTTACAATTACAGTTTTTGAATGAAAGAATGAAACAGAATTCAAATCACATCTACAAATGTAATTCAAAGCGGAGTATCGAAAATTAAACAAAAAATCACAAGTACAATTTATATCAGAGAAACGCTTTAAAAGGTATAGCGCAAGCATATCGCACAGTGTATTATGCTCTGTAATTTATTTTTCTTTGTTTACCCCTACCGTTAGACAATTTGACTCCGTTGTAAATAATTGAACCGAGATTTTTTATCATTTTAATTAAACTAATTTCAGCCCGCTATACGACAACAAATGCCTTTAACACCCCAAAAATTGAATTGCACTGATCAGTTTCTCTTAAAATTAGTGATTTAAAAATTTTGAAGTAACACCCGACAAAAAAAAAAACAGGGCACAGAAAGTAAGTTCACTCGGGTGAGATTGAAGCAAAATAGATACGTAGTGGATGCCTTGGGGCAATAACTCGCTACACTCAACATCCAAGCTCTGGGAGAGTAAGACATTATGATAAAATTTTCAAAATTTCGGGCAATGTGAGGTTCTTTTTACAGATTTGCAATAAAGAAATAGAGAACACAGTCAACTTGTTTATGCCCTAATAGCGAAATTGTGCCAGTCGCGTCTTTAGCAGGTCGTAACTCTCGCACGCCGCAGCTTATTTTGATCATATAAGTGGCTCTAATGGTGGCTTGTTAACAGCTATAATATCTTAAAGACATTCGAATTATGAATAAGCAAAAAGCGTAGGTACATTCAACCATTACATGAGATAACATCGCAAAAGGAAAGGTAGTGGTTATTCATGGCGGTGAAAACATTTCAAATAAGCACCTTCGTTTGTCTCACGATGTGATTGTTCCGTATTTGATCGCGACGTTTCGACAACTTAGTTTGAGTTTTTTGGAAAGGTATAGGGTACGCATCACCTTTTGAACCATTATATTTAGCTGTGATTGGTTTGTATAAACCTCTATGATTGGCGCATTTCGAGGAAGCATTCCCCAGATAGTACGCTCCCGCATGGCTCTCCAGTTGTTGTGTTCCTTCAATGTAGTATTCATGCATCTGAGATTTCAACTTGACCGTCCCTGATGATGTTACTGGGATGATTTCATGTGTGGATCGCTCTACATGAGTTGTTGTTTCCGGTTATAAGGAAAACATTTATAAAGGATCCACGAGTTTTAGCGAAGACTCATCCTTGAGTAAGTTCTACTAGTAAATTAGGGCATCTTGCCTGCCGGTAACGCTCGTGAGAATCAGATGTTTTCGCAATCAAAAATTCTGCTTAGCTTAGACAACTGTTGTCCGCTTATTCCGTCATATCCAAATGATTCTTTGCTCTACAACTGGCCACTACCGCTTTTGAGTAATTTCACACTACTGGTTGATCGAATGCTTTGGTTTCTTGATTTCACCGAGTTTTGAAATGACTACGTTAAACTTTTTAACATTCCCACCAAGTTATCTGAAATTGTTCTGCCATGAACTACATAGAATGTGATTTGTTTAGTTACAAGGACATGGTAACCTAGAAGAAATATCATTGGAGCAGCGTGAAGTAATGAACGACAGCACACTGTTTCATATTTTATCGCTGTTAATATCTTTTTTGTACATTATAATTTAGCACATATTTGCTTATAGTATAGCATATTATCGTATGGAAGGATTTACACTGAAAGCCGAAAGACAACACCTATTTATGTAGTTTTGAATTTTACCCTTGGTTGATCTCCTATTTTCAATCGTGTATGCCAAAACCTTGGGCCAAGAGCCAGTTAATTTGCGAGGAATCTGGACAACAGACGTATGATCTGGCAGAGAGCCGCCATAACATCCGTTTCACGTTCATTGAACGACAACTGATCCAAAATCCTCGAGATTTGTTTGTCCTAGGAGCCATTCTGACTTCAAACGTACCATAACCGAGCAAGCGAACAACATATGAGAGAAAGGGCCTCAATTCACCATAAGCAAATCAGAGCATTCATTTAAGGAACCGATAAAAACCAAAGACAATTATCAAGTTTATCTTTATTCTGTTGAGTTTCATACATCAAAAATCTCATTCTGTTGATGATAACCTTATTAATTCTAGACATACAAAATGGATAAAATTTGAGTGACAAAACAAAAACAACGTCGATCTCCTCAATCAACAAAGTCCAGCAAAGCGCTACCTCACTCAGAACGTTCTCCTCTCTGGAAAGGAAGACATTATTCCCCAAACATAGCACAGATCCGTACCATAGAAATCGTCTGTGAAATCAAAGCGGTAATAATGAACTATTATGCCAGGAGTCACCTAACATTCTATACAACCAACTTCAGCTTCTAGTCTTGTTCCTCTGCGGACTTCACACTGCGAGCTTCACCTCCGAACCTACGAAAGAAAGCAATTAACACTATAAATGAAGTCCAACCCTCATCACAATCAAAGCCAATAAAGAAATTTGTTTTCTTGTTATAGATAAAACTAAGACCGAAAGAAGGAACCCTCACCAAGCGACCAATCCACCTACCTAGTAAAGCTCTGATTCCGCGGATGAGCTGCAATTACAGAAAATCCAGGCTCCGACGGGATTTGAACCCGAGCCCTTCAGATAATAGAAAATTTGGTTTTATCAATTGAAATGATAATGCAAATTTGCCAACGTAGAGTTTCCGAAGCTGACGTTTCAACCCTTAGCCTTTTGTCAGAGCGAATAGTTGTTGAACGCTCTAACCACTTGTTGAAAGTGAGCCAATTCAGTCCAATTTCCAATTTCTGAGATACGTAACTCAATAAACACAACTGTATATACCCCTGAGAACCTAGTTTTACGCGCAATCCGAGGAGACCAACGAGCAACACTCAAACAACGACAAACCCCAGACGACGGCCACATTTGAAGGAGTTTTTTTTATCTTTTATCAGGTTACAGTCTTTCTATAATTACACACATACGATGTCCTTTTTATCTTCTATTAATACCCTCATCCTAAAAAATATGTACCCATAGAGTCCCCTAAAACACAAAAAGAAAACGGCGAATTGACCAACCATAGTGAGCATGGTTCCTTCTTTCTCAAATACAAAGAACATCAGTGTAACTGAACAAAAATCATTAAAATGTGCATGTATCTATAATAAATAGACAAAATACGTAACTTTCCAGTTGTATCAAGCAATGCACACATCTCATTAGACGTTTTGATTTGTAGTATCGTTGCGTATTTTTTCCGAGATGTGCCGCATTTTGATGAGCCCGCAGGGTGAGTCAAAGCACAAACGAGTAAAAAAAAACCCTCAGCGATACCACACACCAAAACGTGTAATAGCCTATCTATCATCCAACTGCTTTATTTTAGATGCATTTCTAAGAAGGCGGGAAAAGCGAAGTAAACAGAGAAACGGCTTGTGACAGGTCTCGCATAACGCTTGCGTTGGATTACAGTACAAAATAACCAACTTTCTAAATTAACCGTACAATACCGGGGGATATTTGTACTCGATTTGCGCGTTATTTGTTTTCTACGTTGTGCAGTGGATAATAGAGCTTGTTAAAGACAGTGAACGTTTTTATCAATAGCAAACGTTTGTAACTATCAGAGATTTATCGATGTTTAAGCACGAACACGATCAGCTCCAAATACCCAGTGGGCTTGGTATCGAAATGATCCTTTAACATCATCACTTTCGCTGTCAGAGTCATTGTCAGGGGTATAAGAAATTCTTGCCCGCCTGAAACGGGCTTTGCCGTGGACAAATTTCGGCTTCTCATCCATTGTTACTTGCCTGTCAAAAGAAAACAGCTTCTGCGGAGCGTTCACAGCGGTATCTACAAGTTGTCTCATCTGAGAAAGAGCAAAGTAGATTGCGCAGACAAAAGCAGATACTCCGCCTGCGATGCAAGCTGGAATGATTAGACAGGCCAATAACACTACTGTTGCCACGATAATGATCCCCCCTTCGATAACAACCAATAGGAAAACGCCCAAGGAAACGGACACAATCGTGAACCCCACATAGATCATCATTGGCAAAAATCCAATGACGAGAAATGCCGCCAGGAACAGCGTCATGAAAGGTCTGTCTGCGCCAAGTTGATTGAGCCCCAACCAGTTAATAGCCCATTGGAGAACGTCATTCGTTCTCTGCTTAATGCAGCGAAGAATCTTTCCCATTGTACTGACTTGTGGATTTCTATAAAAGAAAATTAAGTAAACGCTAAGTGACTGGAATGTTCTTTTGGGAGAAACACCCCCTTTCCCTCACTGGTAGAGGTATCACTGACACAATCTGAATAGACAGGAAAGACAAAGCGTACATATTTAAAAATAAATGCCGTTTTCGCGTCCTTCTGGCAAACTACTTCTACTACAAACTACTACAAAAAAATAAACGAGAAGTTGAATTGTCCGAACGTTATCTCTCGACAATGTCAATGAAATAAATGTTGAAGTGCACTAGCCGGCACGCACTGCAATGACACGCGACCCGCGACGTCTAAAAGCTCTGAGATTTTTCTGCAACACTGAAGAATGTTTCGGTCGAAATAGGAAGTTTCTTTTTGAACTTCATATGTCAATGAAAAATGAACACATCGTTATTGAAAGACAAACAGAGTAGCAAACTTTAAACTTAAAATAAAACCTGAAACACGCACTCAGTTGGAGCCATCGTCAAAGACATTATGTAATATAGAAAAACATATGAAATACCGGCACTTTCGTCAAGGGCTCGTAAAGAAATATGCACATACATCATACCTTTTCATGCTTTGAGCGTTGGTATAACGTATTCACTTTACCTGATATTAATACTTTTCAATGTTTTTGAGGTCTGTTAAACGTGAGTGAACAAAACTTAACGTGATAAGCAACCTAAGGGCATGCGCAGAGTACGCAATTGCCTGGTCTCCTGGGGCCCAAGACTAGTTTCAACTCTTCCTCAAACAATTCCTAACCGATTGTTTTTGGCACTGCACAAAATCAGATCAACAGATAGACAATAGGTCTTGAAGGGAGTTTAATTCGGTCAAAGTCGAACAGACATGGGAAAAAATGAAAAGGGATACGCCTACATGACGAAATTAAGGAGCTGTGCAAAGACAGCACGCTTTTCGCAATGCTTATTTTTATGCAAACTCTTTCCTTTCTCTTACTGAAAAAACTGAAAGGCGTGGAAATTGCTCAGATAAATAGCACGTTGCTCTTCTCCTTTTAATTCCCAAAATTTGTGCTTTTGCTAATTTACATTCCAATCAGTTTTCATAGTGAGCTTGCCAACTGTTGACGTACTTAAATTGCTTTTTTCTCTAGTTTTCTTTCCCTTTTTTTTTAAAACATATCCACTTGAAGCTGGTTCTTTTACTATAGAAAAGGAATCAAAGCACAATATTATAAGAAAGCAAGAGTCAAAAAGTGGAACAAAATTAATGAAAGCATTGCGTCGCCAAGAGAAAGACAGAGACCAGAAAACACGCCTCTTGCTGAATTTAAAGTTCTTAGTATATTAGTAAGCTAGAGGTTGTCATTTACTTAGATAATTAGAATTTTTCGCAATATATAAGTTAGCTTTACAGTAGCAAAATGGAACAAAACACAGTGAAGAGATCTCGCCTGTTTAACAAATTAAAAGAAGACTCTAAAAGTAATGTCTACATCGATCGTACGAAACGTTTTGTCAACTGGCACAAGTTAACCAGTTTTAAATTATATCTGTGCTGCTCCTCGTTTGTACAGATAGTTGAACGTGATCGATCTAAATAAAAATAACGTCAAAGAAAAGCCACACGCTTCCGCAAAACCCACAAAAATTTCTGGCCACATGGCGCTTAAGACAAGTTTAAACCGCAATTTTTATCAAGTATTTTGGCATCACACCAAATCAAACAAACAGATAGACAATGGGTCAAGCACACAGTTACAGTTGGTTTCGAACAGTTGAGGAAAGATACGGGAAAAATGGTTGACGGATACGCCTCCAAAATGATATTAAAGAGCAGTGTAAGAAAAATTAGTCTTAGCTAACGAGAAGGCAATTAAGCGAGCAATTCACAGTTACCACTGCATCCAGTACCACGCACTGACTTGTAATGTAATTATCAGTGACGAAGTTCGAATAAACTTCCGCCTGCTGTTCTTTTAAGTTAGTGGTCTTTTCTCCTGTTCAAGTCACTTTGCCTCAACATGTGATTGCCCATTGTTACAGTTTTGGTTGGTATATATAAATATATGTATATACTTATCTTTGAAGAAAGTTTTCAATTGACACCAGTTCGTTTATGGAGAAATGAAAACAAAGCACCACACCATGAGATAGAAAGTGTCAAAAGATGGAGCAAAGAAATAAATTGATCAAAGACACGCCTCGAGCAAAGTCCATAATTCAACATTCAACTTCTTCAACTAGAAAGCATAGTTAGATAAGAGGGGCGTGCTTCGCTCGCTATAAATTTTCCTTTCAGAGTCTTTGCTGGTGTTCATTCCACTTTGGATCCACTTTTCTCTTTTTCTTTTCTTTTTTTTACTCAATATTCAATGTACCAATGTTTTTCACAATAACAAAAAGTAACGAAGCACAATGAAGACTTTACGATAGTAAAAAAAAAAACTGAATAAATATTCTCATCGCAGGCTTTTTATTTACGATTCAAAATATAAATTTGTTTCACATAGACAAATGGTAACGTAGCAGATGGAAGAGATCTCAACTGTTTAAAAATGATAATAAACAAATAAATATTCTTATCGTAGGCTTTAAAAAATACACTCATATATCATACCTTCTCGTGTTTTTATGCGATGGCATAACCTGAGAACGTATTCACCTTTAACTGATGTCAATGCTGTTAAGTGTTTTCAAGGTGAGTAGGATTTGAACTGAAGAGAAATAAGGCCACAAACAGACTTTGCCCTCACGCGTCAGAAGAGGCTACCTCATTCGTACCTTATTCAAGTCTGGCCAATTGCTTTTTGGCACAGCACCAAAACAGACTAATCGACAGACAATAGGTTTTGAGAAAAAAGATCAAATTAGAGTCGATAAATGACGAACAAACACGAGACAACGAAAAGTGCAAGGTACGTCTCTGCTATCGAATGAAAAACTGTGTAAATGACCTTTGGTCCTAGCTCACAGGCCTATTGTCTCGCACGCAGTTTTCATGCAAACGCCGACCCAACTATCAGTGATGAAGTTCGAATAATACTAAATGTTGCCTTTTCCTTTGTTTCTTAAAGTTTGTGGTCTTCAATGTTCACACCACTTTGTATCAATTCATGCTTGCCTAGTGATGACGTTGTTGATGTTTTCTTTCTTCGTAGAATAAATATTAAATTGAGGTTACTTTTACAATAGATACAAAGAAACTAAGCACAGCATTACGAGATAGTCAATGTCAAAAGGTGGAGCGAACTGCATGAACGCATTGATTTTCTTAAAAACAAAAACAGCGATAAAAAACACTCCTCCTGCATTAAATTAAAGAGCTAAGTTAGGTGAGTAAGTTAGCAAGCGACTATCATTTGAGCAATAAAACTAGAGAGTATTGCAAAATAAGACAAACTACTATTTCGCATTACTGTTGCCCAAGGTTCTATATAATCTTAATTATTCGATATAAACATTAGTTCCTCATACAAAGTGCGATCTTTGCTAAATGTTCGATTGTTGGCACCCAGCCTTCCCGTCGTGCGCTAAGACTGATCTTATTTCCGCCAAATTAAATGAGCGGCTTCATCTATTTCCAGGTTCTTTCACGTGTTTGACTTAAATAATTATATTTGCATGTAATCTTTGTATTCTATCATACCTCATAATTCAAAAACATTTCAAAAGAGTTTTTAAAATGTTCTTAAGAGTATAGACGATAGGAAGGGTTCAAAGGTGTTCAAATGAAGTCTGGAGTATCCCACTTATCGCTTGTATATTCTTACTATAAGCTCACGAAATGAGGTTCGAGTACAAAATCTTTAGTACATGTCACTCGTAAAATAATCCATAGCATTCCTCTCGGAAGCGTTGCATAACTAATGGTATTTCTGAATGGTATTTCTGAATGGGCGTTTCCTCTTCATGTCCGCTCTTCAGAGCGAAAAAAAAAACGAGTCTTGTTTCTCGTCTTAAAGTTATGCAACATTCTCACAAAACTTCAAGGATTTAACCGAAATCTCGATACTTTTTAGGCAGTTCGTGGGCCAGCTTTCGATGCAGTTCCCGGCCATGCCACACAGTGTAAATACTTATAATCCACTTAAATTGTTGTGCAAAAGGGCCGTGAAAACTTCATTCTAAAAGCAAGACAGAGCGTGGTCCACATAACAATTACTGAAAATTTGAAGTTAATTCGTGTTATCTTAGAAAGGAAAGACTGAAATTGTTCATATGACTTAATGACTTTTGAATAAATCTCTATCTATTTTGCGTCTTGAAAACATTATCCTATTCCCTTCCTGTAAAATTTTCTCTGTATAGCTCAGCGTGTGGTGGAGGTGGTCATTTCCACTCATTCGAGAAGAATCTATCAAACCATGGTTATCTGGCACGATCAAAAAAGAAACCTGGCTGCAGACAATGGCCATACGGATATCATGGCCTACTTTTGCCTAACTGAAAATCGTCTAAAATTTCCTTTAAAAAAATGTGACTCTGAAGGTTCACAACGGTGGATGAGACCTTTTCGCAACTAAAACGTTCGTAGAGACATTCAGTGTTCTTAATTTGTAACTTAAAACAAAATCTTGCCGACCTGATTTTAACTAATACTAACAGTACTGGCTCACAACTTATCTAAACTAACCGCCGACACAGTTTCATTAATAATTACAGTTTCGTTACGCGATATCGCCGGTAGATCTGTCAATTCATATACTGTATCCAATATGCTAATGAATAACACTAAGAATTGGAGAAAAATCTTATAGAAAAAGAGCTATTATTCTTGCACTGAACGGTGAAGTTACAGCAGGTCGGTTACGCAGATTAACTACATTAAGTACAATTTAGCAATTCACTTTAAAATCTTCTTCCGGCACTAATGCAAAAAATTAAACTTTGATTCCGACTGGATTTTGCAAAATACGAGAAAGACTTACTTACCAGCGGAAGAAATAAACCCAGATTGGTGACAAGTGACCCCTTGTAGATCCTTTGAAGTAAGAAGAAGTAACTTGTTTGGAGTCTGGAGTACTGTAATATACCAAGCCAAGTGACAGTTAATGAAAGTACCCAGATGAAGAAAAACACTTTTGATTCGCTTTTCGCAATCTGAACAATGACCTTGAATAGCCTCGTGGTGTCATTTGAAACTGATGCCGGCAAAGGATTTTTAAAAATAGTACAAGTTGTACGTATTTCTTCTACTACCTGAAACGAACTTCGACCATTGCACTGGCACGTGCCCCTGCACGAGTCACATCCTTTAAAACGATCTTTCTGACAAACTAGGCTATAACAGTTGTGGATCCTGCGGTGACAAACCATTCATTGACAGGTTGACCAGGGTTCTGAGTGAAACCTCACAGTCCATGTAACGCTATGATAACGTGCAGCGTCTTTCTTGTGAGCATTGCACGGAACCTTCAAATTTTCCCAATTCGTCGAACTTAACATAACAATGCCACTTAGTTGTTATTCCTATAAATTTCTAAGGTGATCTATATTAGTTTAAGGTAAGCTCGAAATACCCAGATTTGCCACACACCAGACAAGTCTCGGTTAGATGCCATTGCCACTTTCACTTGAATTACATCACTACTATTATCATATATCTTTTCTCAACTAATAACGTACAAAACAGCCGTAATCATGGCAAATAAGTCATGGACTTTTGCCAATTGACGTTCAGAAATCCTTTCGTGTCGGAATTCATAAGATGTATCATTTTGATCTGTTGGCTAAAAGCCCAGGCAGGCACTGGTACTGATCAAAGTTTGTGGTTTAGCCATTCCAAATGGCAACCCCGCCCTCTTAATCCTTCCCAAATATGTTTTCTTGGTGCACGGAAATTAGAAACGTCAGTAATGGTGGACCATTATGATATGAAATTCGTGTTGCCACCATTCGACCAATGAATGCAATTGGCAAGCGACCAGTACTTGATAATGGAAACCGAATATCATTTTCCGAGTGGGACAGATCGTTGCCATCTTGGTCCACAGTCTAGAGAAAAAAAATTATGGCGCGAAACGAAAGAGAAAAAAAAGACATGTAAAATGTGCACAGTTGACACAAATCGCATCCAGGAGCTTCGCTGACAACAAGCACAAGGTTGTCTTCTCAGTCCCTTCATGTACTAGTGAGCTCTCTTGATTATTCTTTTACTTGTAAGTTCATCTCATACAAGTGTGTTCTGTCCAGCTCTAGAGGGTTCCATGGAGTACTCCTTCATTTTAACCTCTCAAAAATTCAGCCGGAAACGGTTGACAATATAATACGATTTTCGAAGATTCCATGCACGGGAAGTTTCAATTTGTGTAACTGGAATATTTGAAGTCATAAAACGGTCATAAATCGTCTTTACTTTCCCCATTTCTTCCTTACCCAAGAATTATTCCCCCATGCTTTGGCGACTCTTGTCTGTTGAAACCGAGACTAACGAATGTGTTTTCTGAAAGCTCCGCTGGACCACCGGCCTTTGATTTGAGAGGTTTCAGTGCATTTAGAAACAAAAATGAGCGTTCCACTCGAAAGTAAGAAGTATGGCTGTTGCACCAAACCATTGTTATCGGTAAAATGTTGGTTACAATAATTACGAGAAGCTCTCTTTTGTCCAAAATACTTCCTACCGGCGCAACACCAACAACAGGTAAGGCAAAATCATTTTTTAATTGCACGTTCTCGTATCTAGTTCTCGTATTGAGAACTTTTTGGAAGAAATGCCGGAATAAAGATAGCACAGAATAAGAGAGACAAATGATCAGCTTCCCGGAAAATCAAAATACAACCACAGAGTTAACTCTTCACAAAAATGCTGCAAAAAAAATTCCCAGATGTCAACATCTTTATGAGATAAAGATCTTTAGTGTGAACCTTGTACTTTGGACTCCGAGAAACAACAAATGCAATGCTTGTGATCTGCTTGTGATCCTTATATTGAAACCAGGCAAGAAAAGACCAAACAACATAAACTGCTAACTTCACCAGTAGGACTATCAGGGGAACAGGCTATAGAATTGGCAAAGAATTCAAGACCAGTCTCGTTCAACTGACGAAAGCAGCAGCTGAACGCTCACTGTTGTTCTGAGGAGTTGTTCTGTTGCATAACCAAGGTTTCACTGACAAACCAAACGCCGCACTGAGGTCTCACAAACTTCAACCAGTTAAACAATAGGTGCGTAGGGAAAGACGATAAAATGGTCGTCTCTCTGATGTCTCTAGCTTTCCTTCTTTCGTCTTTCTTCAAAATACTCCATGACGAACTTTAGTTAAATCGTCGGCTGGAAATATCAACATTGACTAAGCAAGAGTTGTGCACATCGCGCCTTCAGGTGAGAGTTAAGTAAGAGGTTCCTAAACAGTAAAGGATAACACAAGATGATTTGCCTTCTACTATCGTATACTAAGTGCACAGAATCACTAACCCAGGAAAAGCGCTTCGCGTAAACATTTGAGCTAGAAAATAAGCTGTCTGTGTGATAGAGTAGAGCAGAGAACTGTCTTGGTGGTCTCTTAGTTCATTCCTACCCATAGTGTTTTCATTTGTTGTGGAACTAAGCACAAAACAGCTCGAACTCATAGATTGTGTCCTTCTCCTTACTCCAAACGACGCAAATTGATTTAACTCTTTATCGTCAGTGAGTTTACTTACGAGAAGGCTCTCTGAATGGCGCTACGGCACAAGCGGATTGTCGGCTAGCAGCCGTGGCCCGTGCTGTAGTGCTAATCAGAGCCAATCAGATTTCAAGGCTTGTTTAAGTAACCAATCAAGTTGCAAGAAAATGAAAGACAAAGAAACCATCGCGTGGCAAAAAAACTTTCCTATTTCTCTTTCCGGTTCCACCTTTTTCACAAATCGGCTCAGTAATAGATCTATGAAATATTCGCACTAACTAAAATCCTGTGTTTAGGTGATTGTATTTTGCGATTCAAAAGTGGATATAATGAAGTGGTAATTGAACAGAGTTGAGAGCAATTTTGGTTTGAAATCATTCCTAAGATTTCATTTGGGACTAGTTCGATTTCGAAATCGAGCGTATGATTTCAGACCCAATAACATACTTGGAAAAATTTCACTATTTTCATTGGCCGAGAAAACGTCCATTAATCCCAAACAGCGCAGAAAGTTGAAATTGGGTGCAAAAAGTTGAAATTGAGGGCAAAAAGTTCAAACTGAGGGATTACAAATTGAAAATGAGTACAGAGGCTTGAAATTAACTTGGTTGAAAGGAGAGTCGCGAAGGCACAACTAAAATAGCTGAAAGGTCAGGGTCAAGAGAAAGTTGGACGATTAATTCAGAGTTTTCAGGGAGATCGCCAAGAAAAAAACAGGCAACAAAGCAAAAACAACTGGCGAAAAGTCTGGAAGTCTTGAGCTTCCAATTAAAGCTGTAACGTTAGTACACTTGAACTTCCCGTAAGAGACCACCCTAAATGTCAGGGTGGTCAGACCACAGGGAGTCTATATTCTATGGGGTAATTTGCATATGGTGACCTGACCCTCTCGTCTGCGCTTATTGAAACCTACAGGTTTATAGTAATGAGTTTAAGCGGCTTACAAGGGAAAAAATTATAAAATCTATGGTGATTGTTTTGTATCTCGGGAGAAACATGCCGTAGCTCCAATTTTACGACATATGTTGAAACAATTTTCAGCTTCCTCTAGTGAGAGATAAAGCCGATTGTCTATCGAGTGGTCGCCTACGGGAGGTTAAAAAACAATTAAAAATTGCAAGCGCCTCTTATGAGAGGCGGTCGCTCACGAGAGGCGGCCACTTTTACGAGAGGTTCCACTTACAGTGATTTGACTCGGAAACTTTTGGTATCTTGGAAAAGAAGTCGCTAACGAGAGGTGGTCGCAAAGGAAGGTTCGGCTATTGAAGAGTATGAACCGGAAGCCCTGAAAAAATTCTCGAGGAGATTCACGCAACAGTTTGCAAGAAAGAAGGGGAGGATCACAAGACTGTTAGCATTAGTGCAATTTTTTCCGCTTTAAACCAATACCTCACAGAGAAAGAGTAAAAATGTTCGATTACTCACAAGTCGAAGAAATTTGTTGCCTAACTTCTCCGCCGACAAGGCAAAGATAAGCGGCCGAATCAGTGAGCTATGACACGAGATAAACACGACTAACTAAAAGGAAAAAACAGTCAAATTTTTGCATGTATATCAACAAGAAATCTCGTTTAGTGCATTTTTCCATGGTATAATGATAATACTAACCGATAATAGTAATAGGAAAACTATTCTTATGATAAAAGCAGAGGTGGTAGAAATAGTAGCTGGCGTAAACGTTGCAAAGATATGTCTCGGCTTTTTCTTTTGTCCTACGATTACAAAGTCCAGTCCAAGTTTCGTATTAGGGAACGAAAGCGAGGCCCGTTGTCAAGGGTCTCGCCGAACGACAATATGGAGTCTAAATGGTACACAGAGTTGTAAACTAAACTTGAATAGTTGGTGCTATGGATCTTATAGATTTAATTGGAGACTCCAGAACAGACAGCCTGCCAGCTGGGTTCTTACGCTCGATTAAAATAAAGTACAAACAAGAATCGTCGCGAGTGTTCCCGCCAGGAACTCCGTATCATTCTACGGACCTCACTGATAAAGCTCCTCATCTGAAGCATGGAAGCCAAAGAAGTGGCTCAGCAGCGAGTAATACTTCTGCACCGGTAGGTTGTTAAATCGCTCGTAACTTAATTTTCGTGCAAGAAAATCTGGGTGCGTGATCTGCTTTTAGCCCCACGCCGCACAATATTCTTGTATTCGGCGAAAACGTAGCTCATCTTCATTTGTTTACAGTAGAAATTCACGGGTCACTACGTTGAGGTCAACTAAGAAAGGAGTCAAATTACGAGTGCTTTAAGGTCTCTCAGTTTTTGCTTTCGGTTTCTCTTTTCATTCATTCTAAATTAACAGCTACATGCTCATGATCTGTGTGCTACATTTTCGTGTGACTCTATGAAATCATCTTACTCATTAAAATTGTATGAAATTTCACAATGTTGCTAATCTTATGATACGTAGTTGTTTCACGACTCTGGGTAATTTACCAAAAAATGAAAACTCTTGATTTAAGTCTTTCTAGAAGAATTGGATATAAAAAAATTTCTGCGAAATGTGCTAGAAAAAAATTCCCTATCCTTGATGATCTTAATTTATCAAGATGGTATTATTGGGTGAATTCGCTATGAATAATTAATAGGTTTATTCTGGTGCGAAATCCACTGTAGGAGAGGCTTTTTTAATAAAAGATAAGTACAACACCTCTTTAGCTCTCTGGCAGCTAGCAAGGCCAATATGTTACATTTTAACAGGCAGAGACTGCAGTTGCAGTCTCTGCCTGTTAAAATGTAACATATGTATATGATATATGTATATGACTTGGTATACAATTAGCTTCCTCACTTTCTAAAAGGTTCCACAATCTCCACATGTAATCACCCCATATAACAATTACTTTTTTAGAGTTTTATGGCATGGCATGTGCCATCACGACTGATTCAACAGCGTAAACTCGAGCAGCCCCCTCCATCAGCAGGTAAGATCATGTTGAAGTTGAAAAACTTTGTCACATGGACAGATTATTTTCTATCTTGGTTTTTTTTGGAGGGGTGGAGAATGTTTGGGCATGATTTTTTTGCATTTAGATGTTCTTCTGAGAAATGATACTTATGGCTGAGAAAGTAAATTTTTATGTGACAAATGAGCATGAGGTCAGTTTTTCTTTTAGATGCTTCATGTTTATTATTATTATATGGCACGGTAGTCTAAAAGTAAATCTGAGCATTCTGATTGTTTCTCACTTGGTGCGTATTTTGCCATGTGGACCATTTCCAAAGAAATGTTCATGAGATGTGGATTTTTGGTCTCAAAAGCCAACAAATTCAAAATAAACAAGTTGTGTGTGAAAAACAAGTGCCTTATAATAAGCTGCTTGATACTAACCTCACTTGATAAAGCTGTTCTGGGAAATATTGTCCCTTGGTCTATACCACCATGGCCCCTGGCCAATTTCCCTGTACAGCCCTCTAGCTCAGTTTCTATGTAAAATTATCCAAAAAATATGGATTTTGAATTACTTTTTTTATTAAAAAAAGGTGGATTTGATGGGCAGAGACAGAAGTTAGGGTCCCGAATGTCTGTACTAAGTGAACAGTCCCATGGCAGTAAACAACTTCAACCACTCTCCAGAGGAAAGGCTGATTGTAAGTACAACTTAAAAGTACTGTTAACCCTTGACACCTTGACATTATTATGTATATTCTCCATACAGTTCCCAATACATTTCCTAAGGTGCTGACAAGGAGAATTTGTTCACCAATCAAAAGCTTCTTTAGTTGCTAGTCATGACATTCATGTGTGATTAAGGGGGCTCCATGGGATTTTGTGGCCACACAAGATCTGGGTGCATACATAGCATGAGCTTTAAAAAGTGTCAACATGCAAAACAAACAAGTTGGATCAGTACAATCACAAGATTGTTATCTGAAAAGGCGTGTTAAAAAACAGTTTAACACAATACAGTTTTTATGTGATGGAATATAGGGTTTCCAGCAACCACACCCATAATATTCTTAGGCCTTCTACACCTGAAAAAAGGTCAGCCAAAAGGTAAACACTGTGGGAAAGATTGCCAAAAGGCAACAGATTCGAAATTCTATGCATGCTTAGATACCAATCTTGGCAAAGTTCTATTCCATTACATAATGCTTTGGGACAAAGAAAAAGGGAACTTTCCAATAAGATTTATCGCGTCTCCTTCTGTGGAGTTTCCTAAGATTTGCTGGACCATTAAACATATCTGTGCCCTTCCTAGTGCCTACTGAAAAAAGTCATAAGACCAAATTTTGAGATGGAGGAAGAAAACACAAAACTGCAAATAGCAAGGAAACTGCATTTGTAACCCCTATTTTTTGGGCTTTTAAATTATCAGCAGGACAATTTTCACAAATTGTAAAAATTTTGAGAGATTTCACCAAAACAAATTTAAGAAAATCAAAGGCAAAGACAAATTATTGCTGGCAAGGGCCTCCCTTTGTGGAGCCTTAGCCTAATAATGAAAAAAATTTTGATAATTTTTACTACTGGAGCAAAGGTAGTCCAAACCTTGCTCATTGCCTTTTGATGGCTTTAGTGACCTTGAAAAGCGAAATCACAAAATTTTTTTAGAAAAACATTACACTGGGGCGTACACCAACATTGAGCAAAAACCCTCAGAAGCCTCCTTAACAGGTGATATTGTGAGGAGAAATTAGACGCTGGTCACTCTAAGGGTTAAATAACTAGAATCTAAAAACCTCTAGGAAACAGCAGGATGCGAGTGTAATTTGACAACATTTTACAACTCTTGAAGTGACCAAAAATCATAAAAAGTACAAAGCAATTCTTGAATTTCTTTGGTTAACAATCTTCTTTAAAAATCACTGTGCAATGCTTCCTCGAATTTTCTTTGGGGCACTTTACTTGAAACACTTTTCAGAAGTCTTGAAAGGTTTTCTTTTGCTGATCTTTTTATATATTAACAGTGTTGACAAATGAACAAATCTTTATGTCTATTTTATACAAATGTAGAACTTTCACGTTACATAACGTGCTTTATCTTTAAAAGCATAAATTGGAGAATTCAATTGTACAGCAATATTATGTTTATATCCTGTTAATGCATTTGTAATTGAACATGTATAATAGAGATAGAAATATAAACAAAATAGTGTTGCCATGGAAAGACAAGCTATTTCTAATTTTTTTTTTATGCAATACATAGTGCCAAGGCTGCAGTCTGAAGCTAACTGCTTGAGAAGAAGTCCCTTGCAAAGGCAACTCACACCAGCAGCTCCTGTAAGTGGCACTCAGTAATTTGTCACCAAAAAGCTGTAGATAACTATTGTCAAACCTGGTAGCCAGGGGAACTATGAAGCCTATAACTATTGATAGTTGTCAAGAGAAATAGAGTAGTGTGGTTGTTACCTTACTGCACTAATAATAATGATGATAGGAGTGGGTTTGAGCTCTGGTGGGGTCATAGTGTTGTGAAATTTGACAAGACACTTTCCTCGCAGTCCAGGTACATAAAAGGAATTTACACTCTTAACCTTTGAAATGTTTACTAAACCTGAAATAGTGCTGAGGAAGGGATGATATACTGAAGGGGAGGGGAGGGTGCCTGTGATGGGCAAGAAAACCATTCAAGAGGGGCAAAGAGACTGAACACAAATGTATGTACTTAAGAAATTATTGATAATTGGCAACTTTGCTCTGAGACTAAGATCTTACTAATATAAGAAACTCTGCAGGGATAAAAGCAAATGAACAAAGGGGGTAAGTTTTTAAAGAAACTGTGGTGCTGCATCAGTGGGAGAGTATAACAGGGTAATTTAGTATTATTAACTGAGTTGATAATGTAAATTGACCATCATAAAGGGTTTCAAAGAAGGCAAATTTATGTTATCAACCCATTTGTTAATACTAAATTAACCTGTTAGGGATTAAAGCACCCAACTTGTAAATGATATACAGTGGGCAAATACATTGTAACTGTAATAATAACAGATGTTACATGTACATGATGATACCAGATACTTGCCTCTCAACAGATGTTACATGTATGTGGCATGTAAATTTCAACTTTAAGGTTACTCTAGTCGGTTTGGTTAACTTGGAATTTTAAGAGTTACATGTAGCTCCTATTTGTGAAATCACTTTTGGAACTTTTATTTATAAGTCAGCAAATATCAGTAAAAGCAACAGGTATCTATGAAAAACAATATCTCTTTTTGCCCAAGCTCAACTACAACTCTGTAGTAATCTCTTTGAGCAGATTTCAGTCAACACTTCTTTCTTATTCAATACAGACTTCACTGCCAGCAATGGGAAAATCTTCTCAAGAGCCTGTGAGCCAAGGTACATATATATCGTAGGCAGTTCTGTGCCAAGTTTTTTATCAAGTACACTTTTTCAGTTTCCACAACTTGTAATGTGATGTGTATCTATTATTATGTTAAATTGATTACACATTTTTCTAGACAAGAATCTCCCACAAGAACTGGAAAAGGCAAAGGACATGGCCATTGAAAAGGTAAAGTAGAGCCTTGGTCAATTTGGTAAACATTTGCCCACAGTTTAGAGAACGACATGACTACACTGCTGGCCATCCAAAGGGCGACAAGCAATACTCTTAGTTTATTACACAGTGAAGAGTGAACCAAACCATGTTTCATTTTTTCAGCCAATCTAATGTTTTAAAACAAATATTAACTGAAGACATATTGTGAAGGAACATAAACATTGTGCAGATGCAGTTTTATTATATTTCTTGTGCATTAGCTTAATTATTTGTATATTGCTGATGTTTCCTGGCTCCTTATTTTACTTTTTTTATGTTTTTAACCATATTGCTTTCTTTGCAGTCAATCAAGAAGACAATTCATCCCCAGTCACTGGAGGCAGTAGATAAATGGTTGAAAACAGCCACTGACAAAGGTTTATTTGAATGAGAAAATGCATGCAATTACTTTATAAAGATAATCTTAGACAAATTAAAAACTGAGGCATAGCACGCTTTGTATTTTTCATCACCTTGAAAAATCTCAGAATTTTTTATACATCTTTTTCTGTTGTGACTTATATTGCAGATACTCTTTGCAGATAAACTCATCACTTTTCATCTCAACCATTGTGGTCAATATATGATTTACATGTATTGTGAGATACATTTTAATTCATACTTTTCCTTAGTGTTTCACTAAGGCTTTATCACATTTTGTTTTGACCTTAGTGCAAACAAGAGAACACTTTGTGCCAAAAAAATAGTGCAAAATGTCTCAGTCAACAGTTTGTTTCTCGTAAACCAGCTTCTGCACCAAACAATCTGCAGAGCATGAAAATATGAACTTTCGTGCAGATAGATTGAGTGGGTTTTTTATTTGATTGACAGAACGTGAACTGGCCTTGAAATTCTTCAGTACTTTGTCTGGAGTTAAGGCAGACAAGATGGACTCACTGGGCCTTAAAATAAATCATGACCACACAGAGGGCAACTATGATGGAGGAAGAATTGAGGAAGCTCTTGAAGCACTGGCTAGGTAAGGCTGCGTGCTAATAAATTTTAAACAGACCTTTATGTACAGTATTTTAAAAACTAACTTCACTGTTTGCTCTGTAACTATCAGGATATATAGTCAATTAATAATCCTAACTACAAATTACCTATACAATTTAGAGATTCACTGCCACCTTACTGTTGTTTCATAGAGAAGGCACCATTGCATCTCGTGGTAAGCTGCTATACAATCCAAAGCGAGCTCCAGACATTACCAAACAGTCATATTACCAGAAAGCTCGGCAGCGGCTACCAGGTCATGTTAGGCAGCAGTTTCAGACATGGCATCATCTTCCTGTTTACAAAGTACCAAGTGATGCTGCCATAAACAAAAGTTCCATGTTCACACAGCCACACAGGGCCTATGGACGGCATTTTACCATCCATCCAGAGTGGGGACTGCACAAACCTATTGTGTTGTAAAAAAAAAAAATGCTTCCAGATTAGGGTAAACACTGAATTACTTTGCTTTGCAATGCCATTCAAACTATCAAGTTTAGGTTTACCTTTTAAGATTTTTTTTTTTGAGCCATAAGATTATCAATCATTTTGCAGACCTCCTTGGAAACATGTAAAATGTTTCAGTAGGTTTAGAAGGTTATGATCTGACTATAGATTGGAGGGATTAAATCCTTGTTTTGTTATTAAGCTCTCAGATTTCTGGTGTGGTAATAATTGGCAGCAGCATGAAAAGAAAATGCAAGTTTACCTACATGACCTTCAGATTTGGGTTTTGTTATTGAAATGCACAGTAAAAACAGCAGAAAGATTTTCATTTGGAAAACAAAATTAATTCACAAAGTTAGTTTGCAATTAACTTTCCATCTCTATTAGGTGTGTGACCACTTGTTGTGTGAGCATGATAGTGCAAATGGGTGTTGGTTGGTTAATAGAACTAACTGTACATTCAATTTTATTCTTCATAATGAATAGGCCTAATATCTATTCTCTTTGAAAGAAATGAAAAGCAAATTCAAATGGCAACCTTTTTTAAACAAATTTAATGATGGATCCAGGCTTTCTAATCATATTTGAATAACTATGTGGAAGTTGTGTGTCATGTGTGATCTGTTTGCCTTTTATTGGAAAGTTAAGGACCCAAACAGGTTGTCTCTCCTGCCTGAAAAAGCTGTGTACCCTTGGTCCATTAAAATGCTTATCTGGCAAATCATGACAAAGAACACTGCAACAGAGTGGGAGGGGAGCAATTAGTGTTATAGATGTAAATTGTAAAAGAGGTAGCATGAGACAAATAGAGAGGCTGTAAACATTGTGTATATTAAGTTGTTGTGATGTGGTTAAGCCACCTGATTTTCAACTAGTCATCAGTATCCAGTCCAAATTCCTGATACTTAGCTCTTGTTGTTGTCCCATCTATTTCAGCTGTGAATAAATGAGAACAAAAAAAACCACTGGTAATGACCTCTTCAATGTCTATATGGTTATCTGAATGGGTCGAACATGTAACTGTTAGCATCAGGAAGTACAAATTAAGATAAAAGTTTTAGTTTTCTTAACTTAAAGAGAGAACTTTGCAGACTTGATATTACTTACTCCATCAAACAATTTGTAACTGAGGAGTAGTGCCAATTAAAGCACTTGAGCATGTGTGCTCATCATCCAGTATGTGAAGAAATTCAGATTAATTCTCTATACCTAATTTTCCAAGGAGAAGTTGCCCCACATCTTTAATTTCATTGTACTCATGAAGCATCTGTATGTGCTGCTGAAGCTCTTCTTCACTGTACCTGATATGACATGAATAAGTAGTTTCAATAGGCAATCACTTTAAGAAAGGGTTCAGATTTACCCTTTGCACCCTAACATCAGTATGCATATTCTCCATGGATAGTATTCTCCATACATCTCAGAGTTCCAACAATGAGAATCTTTTTTTTTTAACAATTAACCCTTTAACTCCCAAATCTGATAGTCAGTTCTCCCCTCCAGCTACTACATATTTCCTTTTAAATTAGTTACAAGAATTTGGTGTTAGATCAAGAAAACAACTTCTATTTAATATGTTTGAGTATTCTCATGGACTGTTTGCTGGATAATGTATAGATATTGCGGGGAGAAGGTACATGTTAATCACTTCTGGGAGTTAAAGGGTTAAGAGCTTCTTAAGTTGTAATCATTCCCTTAATTGTTACAACTTTAATGTTTGATTAAGGGTGATACTGTTGGGAAATATTAGATATTTATTGCTCTTCAGGGTTTATGTGTGTCAATGACAAAACTTCATGTAAGGTGCTAAAGCAGTTTTCACACAGATGAAACAGATTGAGTATGTTGATTTTCATTTGGCATAATAAAGTAAAATTTGATTTATGCACAGCTCAAGAAGAATTGATGGTGAGTCTTGCATTTGAAGGTACTTTACACACCACAATCATTGTTCTTTCATCCTACCCACAAACTCAGGTACACTTACTCTTCACTGAGGTCTTTGATCTCTTTGTCCAGAATCTCTAACTTGGCTTTTAAAGTTTCAATCTCTTTAACCAAAGATGCTTCATCTTCAAGAGATGTAGTCTGCCGTCTCATTTGAAGCTGAAAGATCGATTTTAGATAAACATTTTAGCTATATACGGTACTAGGTCCTCGGTGTTATTGAGTTTGTGCAACTCTCATTGATCATCACTTTTGCCCCATGTATTTTACTCCTTAAATAAATCTTAAAGTACATGTAAGGTACATCTTTTTTATACGAATGTATAATTTTGAGGCTGAGGCTAAACATTCTTTTTTTTCTTGTGCTTGGAGCATAAAAATGTTCTTCACATGTTCTCAAAGTTGTAAGGTATATTATTTCAAAAAATCAATTCAGATGTGTCCAGACTAAGTTCAGCTACATACTGACTTGTACTTCAGTGTATTATGCAATATGAAAACCTCATTGTAAATGTTAAAAGAGGCCCCTAAGTTTGTGAGTTAATTGTTCTGTTAGAAAAAAGTGTTACATTTTTTTTATCTTATCTAAACTTCTCACAAAAAAATAGCAAAATAAAGACATTCTTCACTGACTCTCAGCCTGGATATATTCTTAGTTTGTTATTCAATTTAGGTTACTCTCAGCCAGAACTTTCTTATCAAAAAGGTTCTTGCCAAAAAAAAAGTAAAAAATTTTTAATTCTCCACAAAATTTGATACATTTCTATATTAAATGTCACAGTAACCTGGGCATTAAGGTATGGTGTGTACATTAAGGAGTTGTTCATGTTGATTTTAATCATAAGTGGTAACAAAAGCATCCTAGCTACTTACAGGTGACTTAAATGGTTGCCTTAACTTAGAGCTGCTTCTGCAAATAGACAGAGGAGTCTGAACTGTTAACATTGCATAATTATTATATTACCCTCACAGCAAGCAAAAAATGAAATCAAGCCAAAAGACTCCACACAAACTTACAGAACATAGTCTTTCCTAGTGTCTAGTAGCTACTAAGTCTCTTATTTCGTACCGCTGTGGACAATGATTGGAGAGAAAACAACTTGTCCGAAAACGGATCAGGAATATCTGTTCAGTACTACTTTCACCCAGTTTCAGGCTTGCCTCTCATGAATATCATCAATCTATGGAAATAATCATGTAGTTCACCTAAAGGGTTGTTTCCTGAATGCTCCTGGAGTTGTGTTCGTCAGCTGCGTTGGAGTACCAGCGATATTTCTTGTTTTGAAGTTACACTCTCCATCACCGTCTACAGTATTCAGAGAGTAAATTTGGGTCTCTGCTTCTGGGTTACGGTGACCATATCTACAAGGAAACGCATCAAAACAAAATGAATCTTTTTTCGCAGCGAGATTTACGACATGATCGATGCAACAGCTGTTCGGTAGCCGCACACGGCTACTAGCGAGCCTTAGAAAAATTAGCCACAAGCAGATGATGAGAGCTTACATATTTTGTCGGCCTTCCAAACATCGTATTACTTCCTCGGGTTCTTGAGATGATAGTGAAGACAATTCAGTTACTTCTGCGGGAGTAAGCGATCCTTTTCTCGCTTTCAAAGTGTTTAAATCACAATCTTCTGAATTTTCCTTTACCGCGCTCGCCGCCATTTTGTAAATACCGCGGATGAAATGTGCCTTTTGATTGGTTGAAGAATTTCTGAGACAGCGATTTAAACTGGTTAGCAGATACTCTTCACCGGATTAAGCGCTGTATTTTGTATGTTGTCTTGACAACGATGCAAAGGAGGTGAAGTTGTTGCTGAAAAACAGACCGATAGTACTTTTAGTACATTTACCGTTTCAAACGGGTTTATATCGAATTTTGGCTTATTAAAGAGGGGAAAATATGTCTGAGGGAGCGATCACTACTACAGAAGAGATTGAAGAGCTTAAAAAGAAGCTTGCTCTCCTTGGTAAGACTTGATTGATAAGAATTTCATTAGTGTATAAGCTGCACAAATGTCAACGTTTTCTTGAACTGGCTTACTGAACACTACGATTTAAGCACTTTTCCACCAGTGATTTCAAGTTAATCGAATGCTTCTCTCTTGGTTTCTTACCGTTACTTTTCATCGTCCAGAGAGCGACAGTTTGTTTTACTCCAGCTCAATGTCGTTCATGTTTACATTTTTGTGCAGACGGAGACAGGAAAGCTTACTACGAAAGTTCTCAATGGACTATGAAGAAGAACAAAGATACAATCAGTAAATTAAGGGAGAAAAATAAACGTTTGCGATTCGAACTGGCAAAGAAGAAAGCGGTATGTGGTTTTGAAATCGTAAATTAGCTCATAATAATTCACAAACTTAAATTTATAGTTTTCCGTAAAGCAAATAGCTTCTGATAGCCATGTAGCCATTTCAGAGCAAATTGTATATGCTCATGAATGAAATATTCTGCTGTTATTTTTTTCCATTGCATTGGTAGTGGTTGAATTTTGGAAGTCTTCTGAGAGAAATGCATCAGAGACTTTTCTTGTTTGACATATAGACATAATCACCATATTAATCTCATTGGCTGCCTTTTTCCTATTTGACCAATCTATGTCGAGTACCAATTTAAGGGGGTAAGTTTCTAAAGAAACTGTGGTGCTGCGTTGGTGGGAGAGTATTACAAGGTAATTCGGTATTATCAACTGAGTTGATAACATTAATTGGCCTGACTGTTAAGAGTTTCAAAGCTTACGTTTTGAGCATCAGCCCTTTGTCAGAGCGAATTCAAATGTCAGAACAACGGGCTAATCTCATTGGCTGCCTTTTTCCTATTTGACCAATTTATGGTGAGTTCTGATTAAAGGGGGTAAGTTTCTAAAGAAACTGTGGTGCCGCATCAGTGGGAGAGTATAACAAGGTAATTTGGTATTATTAACTGAGTTGATAACATGAATTGGCCTGACTGTTAAGAGTTTCAAAGCTGACGTTTTGAGCATCAGCCCTTTGTCAATTGAAAGCGAATTGAAGCGTCGGAACGAACTGGGCTTAGGCTCAAAATGTCTGCTTTTGAACTCTTGAAAGTGGTCAATCTATGTTATCAATTCAGTTGATAATACCAAATTACTGTTTTGAGTACTGATTTTACAAAAGAGAATATCATGTAGTTCATATTATGTATTTCATACCATGATGTGTGGGCTAGGAAGTTGATAATAAAAGGATTCCAGATCTTACTGAGAATTTTCCATCTGTCAAGCTGTGGTTTTGTTAATCTGCATACGCTTTTCAGATATAAAAGAATCCCTAACACTATTACAACACAATTGATTTTTCTTTGTCTTTCATACTCTTAGCAGCTTAAAAGTAAGTTTCTGGGAGTACACAATTCGATTCAATTTAATTTTATTTAAACTCGCACGAATACAGCGTATTAGAAAAGGTTATAATTATTACAGTAGTCTTACAAACATCAATATAAAAAATACAGAACAATGAGAAAATGAAAAAAGAAACCAAGATAATTTACAATTCGCTGTTACTAAGCATATCTTAGAAATAAAGAAGGACAGGAAGAAAGGAATATTTAAATGCTATGTTAATTGTGTGGAATTTGGGACACCCAAATAGCCGGTTCTAAGAACTAATCCGGAGGGTGTCCCAAAGTAAATAATTCAAACAAAAGGAATACTGTGGTAATAACAATTTAAATAAAAAGTACCACTTTTCATACTAACTACTAAGAATTTAATTAGATTTACACAAACTATTTAAGAATCAATAACATTATTATAACCATTAATCATATCATTCTTTTCATAGAATTCATTAGTCATAGAGTTCTTTATATTTTGACAAAATCTAAAAAAGGGAGTGATTAGTTTAACATTAATTGGTAATGAAGTCCAGAATGAATTCCAGAGTGTGGTACCTGTGTAATAAAGAGAACAAATACCATATTGAGTTGTTTGAACTGGATTTACAAACAGATTCTCATTCAGTGATTCACGTGTATAAGGTGAATGAACAGAAAATATTGGCTTAAAGTAATCAGTAAAACAAGTAGGAGGCACAAACATGAGTATTGTTGTTGGCATTAAAAGAATTGGTATTTTTTTCCTCAGGGAGATGAGCAAGTGATTGATGATGCTTTCAGAGAAAAAGACCCTCAAAGACACTGTGCAATGAGAGGCATGTCAGGGAAGGTAAAGAACACAGCACCTAGAAACATTATTTACTAGACAATCTTATAATGATTCAATGAATCCTGATAGCTGGTATGGTTATTTACATATTTCTTGTAGGCTGCCATTACTAAACTTGACCAACAAGTGTGTGAGGCAGAGAAGAAACTGAATGCTTGTAAACATCAGAGAAATACTCGTGAGAAGAAACTGGAAGCCTTAGAAACTGAATATAATCAGCTGGTTAAAGATGCTGAAGAGGTGTCTAGTACAGATGCAGGAGAATCAGCTGAGGCACAGGTATGGATGTTTACAATCTGGTGGCATACTTGTACTTTTACTGGTTGTTGCTTTTTAGCCCTTTAACTCCCAGAAGTGATTAACATAAAACTTCTCCCTACAATATCCATACATTATTTAGCAAACAGGTGATGAGAATATTCAAACTTATCAGGTTGAAGCTTTTATCTTGATCTAGCACCAAGTTCTCATAACTAATTTACAAGGAAATGTGTAGCTGCTAGAGGGGAGAATTAACAATCAGATCTTGGGAGTTAAATGGTGGTATGATTGTAATATTCCTTTGATGGTCTTGTACAAAGGTGTCATCAGGAATCCTGAAAACTAAAACAAATTGCTTCAATCTTAAAAATAAATAAATTATCTAGTAATTAATAAATAAGTGTCTGGCCATTGTTGAGTTTCCTGCAACTAGTTCAATCTGGGAACCATAAAATCTGAAATAATACAGACTTGTGGTCAGAGAGAGGATACAAAAAATCTGAAATTCCATTCCAGTAACCCATTAATTCTATTATTTTTCTTGAAACTGACTGCTGAAAGATAGTTTTTTTTTTCCTTCTCACTTCATCTCAGAAACTGCGGAGTTTGGAGAATGGTCTTGACAAAATGATTTTGAAAGTCAATGAAGCAAAGAAAATTAAGACTATCTACGAGGGTTTACTGGAACAACTGAAGGAGGAGCGACGCACTTGGCCTAATCAACTGAATAATCATGAGAAAGCCATTTGTGCTCAGAGAGAGGAACTTGAAGAGCTGAATGCTATGAATCATGATGCCCAGATTGCTCGTGAGGCTGCAAAGGCAGAACTCACAAAATTAGAGCAGTCAGTGTTTGAGAGGAAAAAGGAGCGGGAGAAGGAACTGGCTCAGTACAAGAAACAAGCAGAAGAGAAGAAAGATCATGCTGAAAAAGTTGAGAAAAGGGTAAGGCATGATGATTGTTCTTACAAGGTTGTGGGAGCAAACCTTGGCAGCACAGAGCGTTATAGAAATTTTTTCCAATGAAGTTATGTATGGTTTTGGCCTCAACTATGATTTAACAAGCTACACTGTAAGCAGAGTATGAGAGATTACAGTTACTGATCAAGACAAATAATGCACTGAAGATTCTCTCAATTTGATTTCAATATTATGGATACTAATTGCAACAAAAGTCTGGCTTCATACTGGACCCTGAGACTCTAGAATAACAAATTAAACTGTACACACACAAATTCAAGTGAATATTATGTAAGTGATTAAATTAGGTAGAGTATAATTAATTTTTTTTAATTTCAATATTCTTTTTTTTTTGCAAGAACAGTACATTTTGCACAGTTCTGTAAGTATGGATGAATACTTCTGATGTGTGCAATGTTAACTATATTATCTAATTATTCAACAGCTACAGAGAAGTTCTCTCCAGCAAGAGGATCTTACTGGTATGTCACTCCATTTAATTGAAGCAAAGAACATTTAATGCTCAGTTTTCTTACAGTAAATGGTGTATTGGCTCAGAGAGGGGTTTAAAGGATTAACATCCAGTTCATCTATCAGATTCCTTAATTCATATTTAGCCAGCTGTAAGGAACTTGAAACAAGAATCCATTGTACAGTTTTGTGGTTACACATAGTTCCCAGTTTTTTTACAGAACTAAAAATGAAGTTCAGTGTGACAACAAGGTTCTTACCATAACAAGCGCAACTGAGCACACATCTGTAAGTCAGACTTGTGCCTACAGCCATAGGTCACAATTCTGACCTTTTCCAAGACAAATACAGAAGAGAAAATCAGAATACATTGTTTTGTAATGCCACAAGGATGTAAGGATGTATAGTTAAATGAAACATAATTGTATATCTTTTTGTATTCTGCTTATAACAGAACAAAAAGCAGTCCTATCTGGGGAAGAACAAGAACGTAAGATTACAACTTATGAGGAGGCCATGAACAAGATCAAGGACACAACAGGGGTGTCTGACATCAAGGAGGTGGTGCAGCGTTTCTTATCTCAAGGTGACACTCAAAAGCATTTGGAGACACTGAAGTTGAACAATGAAAAGATGCTTGTCAGACTTAAGGAGGAAAAGGTACCACAGACTCAGTTTATTGATTGATTATCAATTTGTGATAGATACACAGACTGACCTAGTTCAGCCTTTTTTAAATGGGGCCCTACATGAACAATGACAAGGCCACACCACAACACTGGGAGCTACATACCTGACTTTTTGCAAGAAGAGTACAGTAAATGGGTTTAAATGTCTCCTGCTAACTAGTATAGAGAAGTTGCAGAAGGGGTGATGGGGCTTAGAAACAGTTGATTATCCTTAACCAAGAACATTTTCTAGCCATTTGTGAAGGTCATGGTAAAAGCAGCACTTTCTACAAAATTATTTAAGAACTTGAGTGTATGGCCAGTCTTGAGCTTGAATCAATGACCTCTTGCATGGTAATGTGGCACTCTACAGCTACCTGAGCTAACCAAGGCTTCAGTGTAATGTGGATCGCTTTGGTTTTGCTTTACTTTGCGTTTTGATTGCCCTGGAAAACTTTATGTGTATCTCCATCTTTATACTAAAATACTAAAAGGGGCAGCTATAACTTACATGGAAAATTAATCAAATCCTTAACTACAAATGTAATTTGGAACTAATGGCAAATTATACTGCTTTATGAAGGAGAAACTAAGAATGGAGTATGAAGAGATGAAATACTCTGGAGAAGCTAAGTTGTCAAGGTAAGATACAGTCAGCCAGTATGAAGGATGGATCTATATGATTATCACTAACACCAAACCCTCCCCCCACATTTATGATATTCCCTCTTCTATCCTGTCTTCTATCTCTTGTAAGCTATTTTATTGAGTCAGGGAGGAGGGGTCAAAAGTGCATGGAATGAAAGTTTTTCAATACTTTATAGTTACTTAAAAGTACAGCAATAAAAGTTTGAGAGTCAAGATTGCACATTAGCGATTGGTTAGTGTGTGCATTCCATGCCTTTTGACCATTAACCCTAACCCTGTAACTCTCAATACCTGATTTGTAATTCTCCCCTCTGGCTGTTGCACATTTCCTTGTAAAATTAGTTGCGAGAGTTTGGTGTTAGATCAAGGCAACAAATTCTACTTTACAAGTTTGAATATTCTCATTACCCGTTTGCTGGATAATGTATGGATATTATAGGGAGAAATTACATTTAATCACTTCTAAAGGAGCCAAGGATTGGCTTACGAGGTTAATTTCAAAGCTATTGTAATCAGCAGCAGAAATATACATGTATGTTGTTTGCCGTTAAGAACTATGGTGGATACTTGACAGGTGATAAAAATCGTTTTTTTGTTTTTGTTTTTTTCACAGTGGACAGAGAATGCTGGAGGAATTTCAGCAACGTCTCGCTGATGAGGAGAAACGGTGAGAAAAAACTCCCTTTTACTCTTGCTATTGTTTATTTAATCAAACGTACTTCGATATGTACGCTTGAAATATGATAGATGTACACGCGTGTTTATTTTGTGGTTTGTTTCACTTAATCAGCTGCTCCGATGCAAAAGACCGTCAAGAAAGAGCCAATAAGACTCTTGTCAATGTTAAAGCTGGAATTGAACATCTGGCTGATAAGCTGCAACACTTGAAAGCGGTAGGTATAAGCTGTAAGCAAGTAAGCTCCTAGAAAAGTCGATGTCGTCATTTAAATCGTCTGCGTAAACTTTATATACGTTTTCAGGGGGTACAGAATGATTAGTATTTAAAACTTGATATATTATTGTTGTAAAGTCTCAGTGGGAAGTTTTCAGCGCTCAGTTTTAATCTCCCGCGCTTTCGCTTGTCGTTCGTTCTACAATATTCCGTACTTGCCCCATGTTTGCATTCTGCCCGTCTGTCCACCTCTCCCTTCAGAAGCCTTCCGTGCCTTTTACGATTACCAGCAGTGAGCTATACATTGTAACTCTTTTTAAAATTTTCTCCCCCTATCCTTCCCAGTTACTTTTTTTTTACTCAATTTGCAGTGGGTCCATAGTTTTCCAACTTGAATTGTTCCTTACACTGCACCCTCCAAAATCTCCCGCGCCTTTGTGATGTTGTTTTTTGTTTCTGCGTGTTCTCCACATGCCATGTTCGTTAGTGATCACGTGCTCTCTCGCCACTGTCAGCTGTGACGTGTCATTGCTTTCCCGCCCGTTTCGCCCATTGGGTAGGTTTTGGTACCCTTTTTTGAGTCTGTCACGTTGTACCGTGCTTGCAGTGTAAGCGAGAAAAAAGATTCAATGAGTTAAAGTTGCTGAAAATAAAATCTTGTGCAGTAGCCAGTGTAACAGTATTATAATCACATTTCTTACTTTTCTCGCCGCAAATCTGGAACCTCGTGTAAGTTGCTCTCGGCTAGTGTAGCTTATCTGAGGTAGTAATTCAACTTTTTAACCACATGCTATTGTCACTTTAGCCTAAGGGCCACGTACCGCAGGCTCAGTTGTCCCCAACCTCTGACGAGTATATCTTGGACTTACTCGGCACGTGTGAACAGAAGCTACTCAAACTGACCGACGACTTAGGTGGAAAAGATATCAGCGATGTCATGAAAGAAATGGAGGATGCTGAGGTAAATTTAGATTTCTTTTGACGCATTACTATGACTCTGGAATAGCAAAAATATTTTCTTTTCATTTTAAAACTTGCGTGAACAAAAAGTTAGTTTTGCGATTATTTCCATCTTCGGCCTCGCCTTTTTCCTCTGTTAAATTCAGTTCATAAAGGAGATATTAAGACACCAAGAAAAACAAGAACTAACTGCGTTTTTTTTTTTTTTGTTCTTGTAGTTCCGCGCGACAATGGAGAACAAGTTACCACAGTATAATACCCGAGTCAAGCTACCCACCACGTCCGATCGAATGGCTGTGTATGACGGTAAGTTGATAATCATGAAAGAGGCCAACAAAAGGTTGGTGTGTGTCATAACGGTTAACCTTAAACACCCTAGCATCAGTTTGCAAGTTCTCCTTACTGTTCTCTATACATTTCCTGTGGTACTGAGTAGGAGAATTTTTTGAAAATCAAGAAATGTTTGAGAGGGTGGTCATTTCCTGCATAATAACCTTAATGTTTGATTCTTTAGTTAAAATGTATAGAGAAGTTAAATGGTAGTCACTCATACGGTTAAAGAGTTAAACCTAATTGATCCACTTTGCCTTTTCTATCTGTGTTCATATCCTCCATTCTTTTTCCCTCTTGGTTTATAATCATCTCTTTGGTGTCTCTCTCTGTTACGAAACTAAATATTTTGCAATCATTTACAACCCGCGTCAGTCCTCTCCATTCTAAGCCATCCGTGTTCCTTTTTGGTCTAAGTTTATTACTTCTCTTTTTGTGTTTCTCTATGTTTTCAAACTAATCTGTTTTAGTCATTTACAATCGGTATTAATCGTGGTCTTTTCTATTGACACTTGTTCTTCGTGGTTTCATTCCTGCCTCGTCGTTGTTTATCTACGTCAGCAAATATTTTTGCAAGTCTGATTTTCATTTAAATGCATTTCTCGACGAGGCAGAAAATCCCTTGAAACACTGAGTTCGAATTGACTCTGTGTTTCTGGGAAAGTGTTTCTTTTAACTTTATCGAAGTATCAAATATTGTGTGGTAAGGCGACGGAGAATGAGTTTGGTATCTGAAGTAGAGGCTTTTCTCAAAATTATTTTAAGAATCATTGCCGCATGATTCTGTTTTCTCAGGAATGACAAGTTCGTTTGAAAGTGATGGTCTAGGTTTTGTCAAAACCGTATTTTGTATTAAAATTTTGTATACATATATATATAATTTTAGATGACGAGGACAGCGGTGAAGATGAAGATGTTCTCTCTAGAAACGCAATCAAACGCTACTCACAGCAGCTCGTGGATTCAAAGACGAAGAAGCATAAACCACGCAATAGAAAGAGGAAAACTAAACAATGAAACTTTGGAGAAAATCTAAAGATTTGTAATCATGTATCGGACTTTCGAAAAGTTTGGCACCGTTTCGATTACGTATACTTTGATCCTGTATTATATCAGCAATAAAGTAAAGTTAGAGTTGAATTTGGCAATTCTATTTTATTGGAAGGTCGTGTGACCTTATTTGCTTTTATTTTTTTATGTTATTTTAAATATATATGCCGGTATCTTTCGAGGATGTTGAGGTGTGACTCACTCGATTAAGTGGCTTGACAGAGCCTTCTTTCTTGCGAGAAATACTCGTTCATGGGGCGAAAGAAAAAGACGACTTAGCGCCTCCTTCCTCAAGCAGTCAGATGCAAATATAAAACCAATCAAGACTTAATCGCGGACGCTTTCCCGTGCTTCAAGAAGTTTAGTTGTCATAATTATAAGGTGTCATTGGCTCCCGATTTTACGATCGATTAGCTATCTCAGTTGTCCATTTTGGATGTGGTACAGCGCATCCTTCTTGCGTACAATTCAAGTGTTCCAAGATAGCTTACATTCAATTATCCACAGCTGGGTTTCGCTTGAAAGGTGAATCGCTGTCAACTAGTGAATAAGAGTGACAACAGTAGATTCTAAGCATTGGTGTAAGCCAAAATAGGCCAAATTCCAGAGCAGAATACAAAATGAATACCCGGAAGGATTAATTTCGCGCTTTCTTCCAAATGCAAATATGTAGAACCTTACCCTGAGAACAAGACCCCGCTTCCCGAAACGAAAACAATTGATATTTTTAAAACATAGATACCAGCAATGTAGGAGAAATAGAAAAAAAAACTTACTGGGTCGCATCCTAGCGGTTCATCACGACTCTTTCGTTACGAAAGAGCCACACGTGTCTGAACTTGAGAAATCTAGGGCATCAATAAATCCGGTTATTAATCATAGCCCTTGAGTAAATCCTCTAGCGGAAGTCAGCCAGGAAATTGCGAAATTGATGGAAACACCATCAAAGGACCCGACCATTTATGCTCAGGATTACGGCATCCGATCCCCGGAAATGCTGCTAGTATCGTGTTATTCCGCGAAATGCTTATATAAACTCGGGTTGCCCTGCTTTATATTTCTTTTCCCCCATTTTTGTTTCACGCCAAGGTTAAACCTTCAAAAGATATAAACTTCTATACAACCTTCCGAACAACCAAGAGTGGCAGCTAGCTATCGAGGCGAACGATGTTCCTTATTCTGCGTCATTTACTGTATATAGGGATATATTTTCCCCTTGAACTATATTTTTCCCTTTTCATTGAACTTTATTGAGATTTTCTGACCGAGATGTAACTAAGAAGTGAAATTTTCAGGCCTTTATTTATAAAGTTCATAGATTTTGTTTGTCTTGTGTCAACAATAATTAACCACGAACACATGGTGCGGTTTGCACGTGACTAGACTGGCGGACTAAAGTATTTTTCTAACTGAAATTTTATACAATCATGTCTTGCACAACATGACGGCTAAATAATTGATAAAATATGATTGTTTGCTTTGTAAAAATTTGGAGGCCTCCGAGGCAGGACATCGGGTCCTTTGAAGATTGGCGAAAATTTGGCGATCCGCAAAAATTTGGCGAGTTTTATCAAATTGGGGGTCGCACTTGTATTAAGCTTCTTGTTGACAGATTTTTTACGTAAACAAACAAAAAAAAATTCAAGTGCGATCTGGGTCAATAATGTGGTTATTTCGAGACTTCATGATTTTCTTGTCAGCTTTGAAGTGTTTAGCTCTTAAAGTTCAAAGTGCTTCAGTATTTCTTCTATGACCTCTAATATCGAGTCGTGCGAGATTTAGCTCTCCCTAAAAGTTTCTGCAGGTTTTTTTTTAGTCTCATCGTCTAAGTTTCTTATAAACTGCAGATCCGAAGTAAACAGGCATAGGAATGGAAGCTGATCCGGGGTTACAAAATAATGTCCTTTTTTGGTTTTCCTGTCCGCCTACACAGTTTTATTGAACAGTTTGCTATTGGCTTAGAGTTACTGTTCTTTATCTCTCAGCAAGTCCTTTTCTGTACTTTGCAGGATGTTTAGGGATGGTTCTCCTTCCTAGAAAGCCAGAACATGTCAATAATTAAGGTATTTGGGGTCCGTTTGTTAGTTTTATATCAGTACTGCGTCTCACGATCGTTGGCAGAATAGCTTATATTGAGCTAAAACAGCACTAACAGTGGCATATGGAGTAACATATGCGGAAAAAACAAAAGGATAAAGCCTTCTAGCACAGTTCAGACGCTCGGCGCCACTGCATGTCGCGTGGTTTCTTCAGCTTTTCGTTTTGCGTTCCATTATGTTTGATGAAACACGGTGTGAAATGATGACCGAACTTCTTAAGTTGAAAAACTTTTATTCTTCGTGGACAAGCTTCAGGTGGACGTGTTTAACGGAACAATACTGTTTTTGTCACTAGTAAGCATCCTAGCTACTTCAAAGCCGATTTCATTCCGGCAATCCATGTAAGTTAAGAAGTTCAGGTATTGTCAAGCAGGAATCATTGATTTTTACTACACTTAATCTAGTTTGCCAGGCATATTATTACGTGTCACTTAACTGTGACGATTTTTAAATGATAGCACTATGAATAAGTTTTACCACAAATTTTTTATGTGTTGAATCGGAATTCGAACAGTTCCAAAATACTTAACTAAGCACCTCAAAGGAAACTAAAATGCGATTGAGGTTAACTCCGTTTATGACAAATTTCCTCGCAGACGGAGCAAATTTCCCCTGATTCTGTGTGGGTCTTTTCCTATGATATCGAAACAGTTCGTCTTCTTTCCAAGCGGTATATAAGAAATAACGGATGTGAGCGAGTGAACAACTTTTTGAGGGCTGTGCATAATGGTGTTCAGTCAGAACGACTGAGTTAGCCGGGCTTAGGTCTTCACCTCTATCTGAAGGCTGGATTCAGAAACTGGTTTAAAACTCTAGAAAATTCGTTTGGTATGAAATTTCATGCGGGGACTGATAAGCGTTTTTTCACTTTATGTCTGGCTCCAACAAATGAGATTAGTCAGATTAGCACTTAGCCCACAAACCTGTGGCTGACTATTTATACACAGTTAATACTTAGTTCGTTCGAATTAAGCTCAATTGAATCTGGTAGGAAAAGATTAAATACACCCTTGTACTCATCGTTTGAAGTTTTCAGCCTGAAATCCGTGATACAGAAACTTGATACACGAGAAAAAGCGGATAACTTCATTTGCTAAATTAACAAAGCGTGCTCAGTCACTGCACAAACGATCCACCCAAATTTTGTGCTAAGTGGGAAAAGCATAACTTAATCAGGTGTTTTTTGTAAAACTGTGACATATTAAAAAAAGAAATTGGCCCTGTAAAACAGCATGATATTACGCCGACAAATCAGACTTCACGCTCTTAATAGGATGAGAAGTGAACGAGCTGATGAGAACTTCATCGCCAAAACCTAACGGATGTTTGGTATAAGCGCTGTAGTGCAGGCCCCAAATTTTGAAATGATAGATGAATCAGTATCATAGGGGCGTTTTTCGTTTTTTTATTGTTGCAACAGAAAAGACCCCACGTATTAACAGGATGTAAATTTTGTCGTTTATAGCCTCTGCCTCATTTTAACCGCTAAAAAACAAGCATCTGTGAACAAGATAGTAAGCAGAAGTTTCATCTGAACCCTGAGAGCACCGTGGCTTACATCAAAACAGTGGAGTGATATAAACGTTTTGAACCGCTGATAGATATGCCTTCAGAGAAGCTAATCTAAGTGAGTTTCATTAATAGTGGTTCAAAACACTCTTCTCGGGAATGTCCTCTTTAAGGTATATTAGTGGTCAGAATAGTTGCGGCAGCATTAACAAAGTTTGGGAAAAAACAAAAATTTTTTAGGCCCCACAGTTTGGTTCAGTTTCTTACTGTTTGTGTTTAAGGTGGCGTTCGCGTTCAAACTGAAATTTTCATATTTTTTTTTCATTCAATACCCTATGCTGTCTTGTGCTGTCTTGTACAGCTAGAACGATGCAGCAAAACGAACGCATTATTTAATTCAGTAATTCAGCATACACAGAGACTATTTTAACATGTTCTAGCGTCTGAATATTGTCGAAACATTAGTAAATGTGAATTTGCACGGAAACGAACTTGATTTTGTGTCAAAATCTGCCGGCTTTAAGGCACCAATTGGTAACGCGGAAAGACGAAAAAAACAATGATCCTGAAATCTTAATTGTAAGATAACAAGAAGGTGACATTCTAAGGTACACTAACACTTCAATGCCATAATAACAAGATGGAGAAAGGGCTAGAATGTACGACATCACTACAATCATCTTCGCGGCTAAGGGCAAAGGGGCCGATTTCGTTGTTGTGGTTTCTCTAACCAAGCATTAGAGGTTAATGGTTCTTGAAGATGACAGGACAGATAAACTCTTTACCTTGAACTAAACAACATAGCATCATAACAATGATAACAGCTTATTTGTCGAACGAACGCCGAACTCAACATTTAGTATCTGTCTGGATCAATGTATCGAATGTACCAACAAGCTTTCCACATAATTGATCGAAACATTGTATAGAGCACACTTGTCACATATGGACTTAGTGTAGTGTATAGCCTAGATATGGAGAACTGTGCAAGGAGAGGACGTCGTTAAAAATGAGGTATATATAGATAGTCGTCAACATGAATACCAGTTTTTTGCTTGAAAGTCCTTAGAAGATCCTAACGCTGAACTGAAATGGCCGCATATGGTCATCCCATTAGTCAACAAATATATCAAGTTTTTCAAGGAAGAGACTGATAACATGGACTTTGTTTCCCCTGTATTGGGACTAGACAATTGTTTTTTTTTTAAGGAATTATTCGCGCAGTCACAGCCATCCGGTTCATGTAACGTTTTATCCAGTAATTTTTTTCGGGATCCTACGCCGGCGACAAATCGGTTCAAAATCACTGTTCTCTCACGTTGAGAATTTCGTTAGAAATACCTGTCTCCCAGGAGCTTTGTTCCTTCTATTTGGCACCTGAATGAAGCCCAGCAGCAAAAAGCAAAAAGTGACCTAATAAATCAAAAACAATTCAGATTTCTTGGAATTTAGCGTGAGTAGTTGCGAAATTCGATAAACGTGTAGTTACCCGTTCGTTTGACTTTGAAGCCAATTTCTATTCAGTTTAGAGGCCCAGGTGAACAACTTAGAAGAGTGAAAGACACTATAATAGTTTTAGAGGTTATTAATCAAACTACAAGGGTGAGGGGAACAGACCTTCATTGGCACCTTTCCGTTAGAAGTGCTACTATTATCAACTAGTAAATTTCCTTCTTTACCGTGGTAGCAGGAAATCAGGGTACTTAGAAATCGTATCAATAAAAGGTTTATCTCTCTATCACAACGTTATTGTAAAATCCAAAATAGCTCTAACACCGGCAACCGAAGATATATTTTTGTGTGATAGTGTGGTGTCTACTCTCTAGACAAATGTAACAACATTTTAAAGATATTAGGGTTGAGGCAGATTTTCCGCTTGAATTTAAATATGGAATTCGCTGAATGTGTTTTTACTCTCTGTCCTTCCATCAGGTATGGAGGACTGTGCTGTTTTTATGTCTTTCGTTTTTCAACACATTTGATCGAAAGAAAAGGTTGCTAAGTTGAAAAGGCAACAACAAGGATTTGTGTTCTCAAACTTTATTCAGTTATACATAATGTAGGCATGATCGTATAATTAGATCATGCGAAACCAGCATGATGTTAGATTATTCTCTGCAACACCGGTTTATTTTAATCCGGAGACGATGACAGTTTTAAAGTAAGGTAACTGATAAAAAATGTATTTCTTCAAATAATAATTGTAAGAAGATTAAATAAGAACGCAAAGGTGCATTCGGTCTTATCCTAGAAATAATTAAATTAAAACTAGAGCACTAATGTGTACCCTCTCTGCTCTCACGAAGGTTTATTTTTAAACCGTTGTCTGGGTTTCCAATATTTATTCTACAATAATTGTAAGAAGATTAAGGAAAGAATACCAAGGTATACTCTGTCCTAGACGGTGTATATTCAACCCGAAGTCAGGTTAACATAAAATCTAATTCAATCTACAACTTATTATAATTAAAAGATTATAACAAGAGTACAAAAAGTACTCTCTGTCCCTGGACGGTTTATTTTTAACCCAAGTCAGGATAAAATCAAAAATGTCTAATTCTACAAACTATGCATTAGAGTTAAAACGAGCATTATTAAATTGTAAAGAATGCTTCCGTCTCGCAACGGTTATACGTATTACTGCGAAGATTGCTTGCATGGTTTCGTTTTATATAAGTTGACGGAGTCAGTTTGTAAATAAGTGTAACTTAAATTTCTTGAAGGAAAAGAATTTTCGCATCCAGACAATACAAATCAGTTTTTAACGCTTAACGTCTTTTTCTGATAATAAAAATGATCCAAACATTGTATTGGAAAAGTAGAAATCTGTAATTAACTGGTAGATGTTTACCAGAAGGTTTGGAATTCATTCCTTGTATTTCTGGAATTGTCATCATGTTTAACTAAATTGCTCGCAACTTCTGGAAAAAATTATGATGTAATTCCAAATAACAGGAATGACAAGTGTTTTATTAAATGAGAGCTGTTTTAGTGTCTGGCATTTTTTGGTCGGAGATTTGAAACCCCAAAGAATCGTTTGAAAGGAAAACTGAACTCACCCAAGGTGAGGGCATTTACCGAAAAATAACCACAAACAAAGGAACACGCGAGATCGAGACTCCGTCATGACCGACTCCTCCCTGCATATCCAAAACAAACAAACAAATATCAAATACAAATAGAAATCTGTGCCAAGTTTTTCGAAATGCTTTTATTTGCAATTATTGCGAGGACAAGTTCGTTAAAGGATAATCTTATTGCACATAGCACGCAAACCCAATCGGTCTAGAAGAAACGCAAGTCGTTTAGAACTGACAAATTTTGCCGCAAGCGGCATGGCTTTTAATTTGCAACAATCTTGAAATACTTTGCGTTGGATTCATACAGAAGGAGTAATGCTTTTGAGAGCTGGCCTGATTGAGTCTTACCAATGTATGATTTCGCCTGTTTTTCACACATGAAGGATTAGTGTCATACTGTCTCCAACAAAACAAACAAACAAAGACTCGAAATGCTCATTTTTGTCGAAATTGTTAACGTAGGAAAAAAATTCCAAAATCATTGGCCTTTGTTATGAATCACTGAACTAGTTGACTATCATCAATTCTTTTTTATTGTTACAATGACTATTTGCTCTGGCTTACCTTTATATAATCTTCAAGCCTTTATTGCAATTGTAGTTTAATTTGGGTTAATGATATCCTGAGTATTTTTTTTTCTATCGATTGGTGTTGATTATGAAATTGATATTGAAAGAGAGTTTCAAGTATTGTTGCAACCATTGGAACTTTGTTTTCTACTCAGTCTAGACAAACTAGTAGATCTTATCTAAATAAACACGGACTGAGTAGTTCTGGTCACTTCAGGAATAAATGGAGAATTGAAAGGTGCAGTGAAGATTTACATTACTCGAGCAACTCGTCTAGGAGACCCGAAGACATTTGGATAAACAGCCTTAAATCGCTTGCTCCGGAAAGCGAACAGAAATGGATTTAAGGCCGAGTTCAGATAACCAATCATTACAAGAACAACCCTGGCTTCACTCGGGATTGCTGCTGCGCATGACTCGCACAAAACAGCAACAATGCTGACAGATGAGTAGGGAACCCAGCAAAGGAAGATAGCGCACACAAACATTGTAGTCGTCTTAAAGGCTCGGACGTTTCTAAAAAAAATTTTCCGTTCTCCTTCAGAGGGCTCGCTGTCGTTGTTCTCAGCGCGTTGACTTGTGTTGAAATTCTTCAGCTGCCTACATACCAGGCGGTAAATCTTGAGGTGAATGCCACAGGCGATTGTCAGCGGTAGAATAAAATTCACGGTAGAACTGAGGACACTATACACCGGCGGGAAAGGAAACCAGCACACATTGAATTGAACGAACTTCCGTGCTGTTCGCCAGCCCATGATAGGGAGTAAGGCAAACAGGATACTGTAAAGCCAGATCATCAGACTAATAACGATGGCTCTCTTATGAGTCATGAACCCTAAGCGGCGATAACGATTGAGAGGATCGCTGAGGCTTTTGTAGCGATCCAAACTCACGGCCAAGAGAGTCAAAATCGAGGTCGGAACGGTAATGAGGTAGAACGTGATCCAGGCCCTGCATATCGCCTCTCCATGGTTCCAAACCCATCCCAGAAAAAGCCCCTCTATGTCAAATGGCATTGCCAGGGTCGCTGTGAGAAGGTCCGATGACGCCAAGGAGAAAATAAAGACATTTGTGGGCATTTTGCGCAGGTTTTTGTTGATAAGTATAGCCGAGCAAACCATGATGTTGCCAATGACAGCTACAGCCACAATTAAGATATGACACGTCGCCACTGGATACACGAAGCTGGAAGGCAGGGGAATAGGCGATTCTGTGACGCCTTGGTCTTGCTCTGCAGTGTTGTTCATGTTAACCGCTTCTTCAAGGAAGTTTCTGTAACGATTGAAAAAATCTTTCAGTTAGCAGGTTATCACCTTCTCAAAAAACACTCCTTCGCTCTGTCATATAATATAACTGCATTGCACCCGAAAAGAAAATCGAAGTATGACTTACCAAGAGTAATCTACCGGTCAGAGAAAATGCATGCAAAGTGCGACAATGTCGGCAATCTGAGATTTAATGCTTGCGTATTTGAACAAACAATGATTTTTATACCCCTAGTTCGGCCCCTGGGAATGCGACCCCACTAAGCCTATTATGGTAAAGTTAGGTCACGCATCTTGTACATTACAAACGACCCATTCACAATGGTCAACATTGAGGTTATAACCTGTTTGGTTGGTCTGGCGTATAATATATTTTTTTCGGGAAGTCTGTTGTTTTTTTAGACGAACTAAATTGTGAAGCTCCCATGGAGAGCAAAATCAGGTGGCCTCCAAATAACCCTGCATGCGCCAATCGAGGTTTTCTTTACCAATTCGCTTTTTCCTTTTCAAGGTTTTAAGCTCGTGGGTAGTATTGAGCCAACGAGGCCATTAAAGTTATTCGTTACAGCTGTTGTTTACGATTAGACTGGAATTCTGGATGGTACTATGATATACATTTCCGGTGAGTGATTTCAATAAAATTTTGTTCAAATTGGCCAGTTAGCGTTTCGACCGTCTTTGACTTGACCACGGGCTGATTTTAAGCATAATACCTGCTATGATACCTGAAAATTCATTCAAATTCATACTATTAGAAATAAACCGCGTGTATCTGCTTACAAACTCAACTGCTTTCTAAACTCGCACTAAGCCGGCCGGGTTTTTTCGCATGCGCGTAATAAAACTGCACGAATGTAATAAGCACAAGGTACGCTTGAAAAAGTAAGGAAAAGGTATTGCAAAACTATGAAATTTAAGTTGAATTAACGCCAATAATGCATAAAATATTCAGTCACAGTAATTTAACTCCCAGGTCACGAAAATCCATTCAAACTGAAATTAACCTCTCAAGTGTTAAATTGCACATTAGAAATGTCGGAGAAATCTGTTCTTAAAGAATCTTCCCTTTTCCTGGTGACAACTAAGTCCTCAATCACTTTTGTGAAAGCTTAATGCACCAAATTGCTACTTTAGGTGTCGACTGCTCTCTGTATTTTGACCATGACTAGATAACACGCTCAAATGAATGCACTCTTCTAAAGAAAAAAAAATTGGGCGCTTATTCAGCATGCCGCGACTTCAGGACTTAGAACCGTCTGGTGGGTGCATGACAGCTGTCGTCATAAAATCCTTCACGAATGCAATGATAGTGTTATCCAGGCTACCTCCTCTGTGATGCTGTAACTAATTTAGTTCAATGCGGGAGGAAGGATTTAGATATTTTAACCCTTTTGTTTACACTTGCCTTCAGTTGAAAACCAGCGAATGACCTCAGATGTGGTTGCGAAAGCGTCAAAAAGCCTGAATCGGATATGGTGCTCAGGACACGAAAGTTAAAACTCTATCGATTAATCAGTCTTAATATAGCTTCTGAGAAAGTTGACAGCAAGGAATTTAAACCTGTTGAAAGTGAAACTATGCAAATTATGGCCAGGTCACTGGAAACAGAATCTTCTACAAATACGTTTTTTATCTCTCTCTCAGACGGTCTAAAGATCACCTTTTTAACACAAACATAGAGAAATACTATTTGATTTAATGATAAGTAAGTTTTAAGGTCAATGCTCCCTTCTTTAAGCGGGGAAATTAGACCAATCTTCTTAATTAATACTCTGCAGACGTAAAGTTAAGACATAAGTTGTGTCTATAGTCCTAGATAGCAAATGCATCGTCTATTAAAGCTTGACAGATTTATTTGCGCAATTTTCCGAAGCATTCCGATCGTGTTGAACCAAATAGCGAATAGAAACTTCTGGTTGATATTAGATGGAAAACACACAAAAATAGTATTGTGTGAGAGCAGGGAACTTCTTATATATAACAACAGCATCTTTACAATCAACCTTGATATTTGCGGGCATTTATGACCGCCCATATCCACCGACTTTGCCGTAAATTAACGAATTATAGGAAGCCCGAAGAAAATCAATATCTCTGGGTTAAAATCTTGATTCTTCCATTTTTTACAAGAGTTTCATGGAAATATTTCCATGTGAAGCTTTAAATGGCAAAACAAAAAAAAATGCTTACAGCAAAACGACAAGCAATTTCAATAAGGACATTATACGGTTAAAAACCTAACTTTGACTTCCCATATCTTCTAGAAATGAAACAAACCTGTAAATTCAGCGGACACCAGTAGAACGAGCTTAGGCAGACGCTAAACAGAACGCCAATGAAACACAAGACCCTGTTGGACATTTCCGGATGATTCTTAGATTGCAGGGAAACTCTGCTTCTTAAGTTGTATGAACTAGCCAGATCGATGCAAATGGTTCGATAACTTAAGTGCAATACTTTAAATGAAAGACCACAAAACATCAATTTCCACCATACCTTATGATGCGCTAAAAAAAATAGCATGCGCATACAAAAAACACCTCCAAGCTATTGATTCGATAAGGTTCGTAGCCAGTGATATCGTGGTTAAACTGACTGCGCGAGACCGGGAAACGTTAACTTCCTCGACATTACGTTATCTATTTTTAAAATACCTGTCTAAAGTGGATGGTAACGAGCTCCCTGAGGGCGTTCATTCGACACTATCTTCACTATGTTTGGACATTTTGCTCTCCATTTTAGTCATTGCGTTTGATCGATGTGTTTTCCACTTAGGCTCTTGACCGCTCTTAATGCAAATATGGTAAAAAATGTGGTAACAACAAAAAAAAAAAACTACTGTAGGCCAGAAAAACAACTTAAAAACAGAAGACTCGAAATCTTTAGGCTCGGTCCAGGCTTATGATTTTGGGACATAAAAGTTGTTGATACGATCGTGCAGGTTTGGGGTAGTACTCAGAGGTTAACTTTTCTCAGTGTCTAGAGTCTGTGAAAGGTACTTACAATCGCTTTATTTGATTCCTCAGAATTGCTAGACCTAAACTCAATAAAGACAAAAGAAAGGCACTTATATGGAGACAGTAATACGGTGACTACAGAAGCACCGTATCGCTAATATCATGATTATCAATGCTGTTTGATGGACTGTTCTGATAGGTTGAGTATATAGGGAGAGTTTTTGACCTGCGTTGTTCTGTTCGTTAAATTGAAATGAGTTAAAAATAAACACAATGATAAAAATGAAGTCCTTAAAACTAGGCAAAGTAGTAATTTGAAACAGTGGTGTTCTAACAAAAATACCATTAGTAGTTTTCTGCAAGGGTCTTTTCTTTCACGACAACACCGCAACTAAATTTAGCTCGTTCAAATGGTGGCATGTTGGGAGTCTTTCCAACAATGATATTGTCTCCTCAGGCCAGCTTAGACAAGCGGGAAACGAAAGCAAAGAGAAAAGTCATATCTATCACACGCTCCTAACCTCGCGCAGGTTTCGTGTTTTGCGCGTGCCTCGCGTCTGTCGTAGCTCGCTAGAAAACGTGTGTTCTGCGAACTGCGAAATTGATTTGGACTTTGAACGTTTTCACCTCCATTTCCCACGTTACAAAAGAGAAAAATTAAACGATTATTTACATCCCCTTATTCACGTTGCATTTCTTTAAGACCTGCTCAACGCGTTTGTAAAAGTGTTCGTTTCACCTTGCATCGTAGGTTTCAAAAACTCAAACAACGCACAACACGAGATTTGAGACCTCCGCAATGCCACATGAGCGGAATTTTACTAATCAAAATACCGCAAGACTTAAGTTAAACTCAATGTCCGCTTTGATCTGGCAATTTACCAACCTGTTTTCAACAAATACTTTAGCATGTGAATCATAAAAGCTTTAAAATTGTAGACTACGAAGGTACAAAGTTTTAACTAGATTATAAAGCCCTTTTTCGAAGTCTCAAGAACTGTTGAGGTCAAATCACTAAGATCCTTACCGGTTGGATTTGACGGTGAAAAAAAAAACGTAATTAAGGTCGCCTCGCCTCCGATTAACATCTCCAAATGATCCTAACACTAAAGCTCTCTTGGAAAAATTCAGAACATTTTGATTGTTGGTCCCGGTTAGCCTTTGACACGCAATTAACCTTAAGAATGAACAATGAAGGTAGGATGCAGAACGTTGATCTAAGCAAAGGCAAAGACTCCAGTATTTATAAACCGTGTCACACTTGTTCTACCAAACCTAAGGCGCGAGGCCTTAGTTAAGTGGTCTCGGGTAGCTGAGACAACCCTTCCCCCCATCTAGCCATCGAGAAAATTTTACAGAGCGCTCCCAAGAAGTTGTTAGTTTTAACAGATGCACTCAGCACCCATCAGCATTTCCCCCAACAGCCTGACAGGCTTCACATCTATCATAGTGGTGAACGATAACAACAATTAAAAACAACTTGGGGCTTGTATAGCGCAAATAAACACGTGAATAGGATCGAACGCTCAATATGAACCGATGGAAACGATAAGAGATTTTATTCCGGCTTGCTTAGCGAGCTGAAGTGTTGATATGAGGAAAAATTTTCCCGTCTGACAAGCTTATCTTGTCGAGGCCAGATAACTCGCCCACCCGAGTTGTCTCGGGCTAGATCCGACACGGGTTCTCCCGGCATTCTCATGTAAACAGTGGCTTAAATATTTCAAAGAATTAAGTGAAAAGTTAGCTGATGCAGGATCGCTCGGGGGTAAGGATATTTCACGTACTCGAAAACATTTAAATGGGCGCGTAGTTCTACTGTAAAATAATCTTCTCTACGTCTTTATGTTGTCACGGTAAGAAGAGTAGCGTTACATCACGAAAACGGCGTATTGCGAAAGACTAACTCTGCATGAGGGCGGAAAGGAATCTTCGATCGGCAAACAAAGCGTTTAGGCATCATATCTCCAGTTTTTTCTGCCTCAAGGATAATATTCATCTTAGAAGCACGTTTTTTTTTTTTACTCAAAGAAACACTCAGACTACAGTGCTTCTTTTATGCCGAAGTGGAATTTTTTCCATCAAAATCGTCTGGTAATCGCATCTGATAGTTGACTACAAAGCCACAAAGATACCAACAAAAAGACTTAATGAGAGAGATAAAGGCTGAAGCATACTTACAGAATAATCTCTGCCGATTCCTCCTTCAAGTTGATGCAAATTTGCACGTTCCAGTAAAAAAAATAAACCCGGCGTCTCGTGAAGTGGCAGCCGACAAGTTATCATCAAATATATCATGTTCCAAGCTTGGTTACTCGGTTTATATACTACAGATCAGCTGACCATGGAACCTCCGGAATCTGTGATATCCATTCTTTTTTGTACAAACAAAAGTAACAAATTAAAAATAAGACAAAACCAATTACGAAAAAAACCTATAAACTGATCGAAATTTTCGTTTCCGGGTATAAAGAAAATTGCATTTAACATGTTAAAAGAGAAATATGGTTTAATCGTCCTTGATGTCTGACTAGAGACCAATGGCGCGACATTCTCCGCGGGATATGCGCGATCAAATGGGCCGGGTCACATGGTATCAAGACGCATGGTACCATTCTATTTCCCCGATCAACATGGCGGAACGGAAGAGAAAATGTACGAGGTTATAAAGTAGCCTGTTTATGGCCATATCATATGACGATCCTTTTTCATATTTAGAACTTTCTCCAAGTCAAGATTGCACAAAAGCAGGCTCTACTGTCTGCTCCAACCTCGTTCCAAGGGTCTTTCTTCCCCTCACGAAGGAAGAACAGAGACCCTGGTAACAAGGTTGCTGTTCAAGAGCAATCAGAACTTACATAGACCAAAACTAGAAAGTTGCTCTTAATTGACCTCTATGACCGCTGGATAGCATTGTTATGTGTGTTTGTTCGACTGTTCAACCTGTTACTGGACTACTGCTGCTGAAAACTTGAAAATGATTGCTTTTTAAAATCTAAAACTCAATAAAAACGCCAAACATAAATTTGTCGTGGAATTCTCTTTCATAGAGGACTTGTTTAAAACGTATGCGTATTGATGACGCATTGTGAAAGAAGACTCATACGGAGATTTTATTTGATTCGGGGATAGTCTCGCTGTTGGACACCAAGTAACCTATATAGGATCAATATTTATTCCTGGGGAAACCGGGCCAAAGTCTCTGTTTTTCTTTATCTCAGAGTTAGTAAACCACGTGACAGGGTATTCAACGATGACATAACGTTTCCAAAAATATTGTAAAAAGAGGGAAGCGAGGGAGGGATGGGGGGGAGGTTACATAATCTCTTATAATCGATTAGGTTGTGAGTTAGCTTTTCCTTCGAAAGTTTAATCAGACTGATATATCGATCTCGCTAAAGAGAAGGACATCTTTTCACGGTCCAAATGGCACTTTCTTGCATGATGCAGGGATTAATTTTCCCTCTCGTTTTAGACCTTAAGCCTTACTGACTAACTTTTTTTAGCAAACGTTCTGAATGGTGAGCTTTTCTCCTACACAAACCAAACAAATAAAACTAAAGGGTTTAAATACCTACACAGATGTTCTGGTTTTTTTTAAATTGAGGTGATGCAAGGAGAAATTTACAGAATTCGAAAGGAAATAAACAGTAAAATTCTTGGCAAAGTCTTCATTTTAAAATAAAGAGAAAAAGGCTAAGGAAATTAAGGACTCAACCCTTTAACTCCCGTGAGAGGCCAAAACAGAATTTCTCCTTACATCTTGAACACAGTATTAGGCAGACAAGTGATGAGAATGAAGGAAACTATTAATGAAAGGATTATTTGTTGACCCAATACCAAAATCTCAGAACTAACATTACAAGAATCGTATGGCAGACAGTAAAGAGAATTACAAACGAGATCAGTCTTGGGAGTGAAAGGTTTGACAAGATATAGCAATTAAGGACAAAAAAATCAACCTCGCAAGCTCTTTGCTCTTCACTGATTAACAACATGAAGCTTTATTTGCGTGAGCGTCTATCACAATTGGACATTTTGACCCGTGTAAGTGATCATGACAAAATTGTTTTTCTATAGAACAACGATGATAACTTCGCGTGCGGGAAATTAGGTCATTCTATATAATTTATGAAGCTTTGCAAATAAGCCGGAAATACGTCGATCAATTAAGAAATGGATTACAATTAGGAAATAACATTTTGAAATTTAGGAATTCATTACTTTCACTTTTTTTCGCTTTTGTTTCATTACTTTTCCACAATTGCAAAAACTAAACCCTTAATGTTGGAGCTAATGCTATAAACAAAGTTATTGTTTAGGTCGCTATTGCTGTTGTATATATCCTGCTTGCTCCTAGTCAAAGAATCAGGGTATTAGAAAAATATATATTTAACAGTGATCGCCTGCACCCAGACCTAACTTGCACGGTTATTTCAACCTACAGAAAAAACTTATCATCCAAATTAAAGTGGTTAAAACAATTGACACAGTAAAATAAATAAGATTATCAAATGCATAAGTCTCAGAAGCCCAACCATTTTGCTGAAATTGTTTCAATCGCATTTTCATTAAGATTCTTGCATATACACAGAAATACTAAGTATGGTTAATTTTTTCTTTGGCGATTCTTATGAACAACACTGGGGAGTCTTCTTTAAATAGTTTTGCCTCCGTCATCTGTTTGATAGTTACACACTCCCTTCTTGCGTAGCGCGGCTGTTTTCAGCTGCCACACCTTGCTGTGATGAACCGCGACAGATCTTCCTTAAACAACAGCAAGCCAATGGAGACAGTTGTGTGTACCTTTTCCTGAATTCCCTGTCGATGCAGGCGTAAATAGCCGGCTTAATGATCCCGTACATCGCATCAGCCATCTGTGCGCAAAACGAAATGTACACGTTTTGGGAATATGACAAGTAATTCATCAAATAAGGCAGAAGGGAAAGAGCGATGAAAGGAAGTGACACTGCAACCACGATTTTTGCCTCGGTTCGCGTTTCTTTGAATTCCTGTTCCCAGGCAGATTGACTGGTGTTACTCTGTCCATCTCCAACATCAACAATTCTGCCGGTTTCCGGGGGGTGTTTTGAAGGACTCTGTTTTTGGCCTTCGCAGATCAGTGTCACTTCTCCTTCATCAGGCTTCTCGTCGCACCACTCTCCCGAATGATCCAGTTCGATGCCGTCATCATCCCTCCTCTGTGGTTTTTTATTTGATTTGTAAGCAATTTTTGTGGATCGTGCTAGTGCATTCATTTCCTTCTTCCTTCGTCTAACTCGGAAGAACACGACGACACATAGAATCATTAGAATCAAGTTTACAGTGACGTCAAAAGCGAAATCAAGTTGGATGATCATTATTATTATTCCCTCCGGACTTACTCCACGTGCATTGTGAAAAACCCCGCTGGACACAAAGTAGATGGAAGAGAAACTTGTTGCCATCACCCACAGGAAAAACATCATAATTGCACTGAATTTTTTAGTATGTTCCTTTCGACCTGTGGAGGAGGAATTTCGTGTGGCGTCCCAGGCTAGAGCGACTAAGATAAGCGCAATAACCCTGGAAGCAATTTCAGAGAAGGTAAGGTACATCTTACACAGAGCATTGCCAAAAGACCAAACGTCTTCAGCTTGGGGAGAAAATGCGGCATAGGTCATTAGGTAAATAAATGCAGCTTTTAAAATATCAGCGCAAGCTATGCTGATCAACATATAGAGAAAAAATGTTTTGTTGCGACCAATTCGAACGTTCTTGCACAGAATATAGAGGGCAAGGCTGTTCTCTATCAAACACAATACGAAGAAAATCCCTCTCAGAACTTTGACGAATTGGGAGCTGATCGGATCTTGAGGCGGCATAGGAGCAGCATAGTCATTAACATAGTCTGAAGTGTTCCATGGTATGGGCGGAATCGTAGCGTAAAGTACAAGCGTAGCAATTTTGTAATCTGTTGTCCCCTGTGTCGAATTGTCCATTTTCATTCTCCATGCACTGCTGCGTCCAGTTTATGGACAACAAATGTTTTTAAATGCTCTTAAATGGCCATTAAGGGTTTTATTTGTTTTTGATTGCCAGTTGTAATAGGCACTGATTGCATGCCAATTTTTTTCCATTACAAAAAGGTCACGTTTCCGCAAACGTTGATAAGAAATCGAGATGTTAAATCGTGAATTGATGTATTACTCCACTTGTAGTTCGCCAACGAATTCCAGCCGAAATGCTTCCCATCGTAGAAGCATTTCTCAACATCGGGCTCATGCTTTTAATTTTTACATCTGAATGCAATCTACTTCCATTAATTAATTTGGTGAAAACACATGTAGGTATACTGAACGATCCGCAAATACATTGGACGATTCCATCATGATCATTTTATCAATTTCTATAGGAAAAGTTTCCACCCAACGTTGATTTCACGCGAAAAACCGCTATCTCAGGAAGTGATTCGTGCAATATCCGTTTTCCACGTGAAGTTTAACTAAATTTTCCATGAATCAGTTACTTATTTTCTTTACCCCATGTGCACTTAAAAACCCATTAAACGCTTAGTGCGATGTCGGCGTTGTTTTCGCTCGTAGTTTTAAGAAGTCAATGTTCTTTCGCATGATAATGAAAATAAACATAACTTGAGTGACTATTCCTCTCCCAATGGCCTTTTTTTAAGGCCCGTGAAAACAGGAAGTGAAACAAATATTTCATTTTTTTCTTAAGTGGTGATCTATCAAATAACCTATTCACAAAGAGGCGGACCGCTAAGCTTTTCCTAGGCGGGGCCTAGATCTGTCACGCAAGCATGCGTTGCGAGTCAAACTCAATGAAAACCAAGGTACAGCCTACTGAATTTTTCCTATTCCTAGCAACGACATAAAGAGTTGATTGCCCTTTATTTGCTGCAAGAAACCCTTTTTTTTACTGCATGTGGCTATTCAACCTTTTTTGCCGAATCTTCTCTGAACCAGGGGAAAAAGAAAATGAAATGAAGATGGTCTTCTAAGTCCATAGAAGAAATGCAAACTTTTCTACGAGTCCATCGCAGATCTTAAATAATACTGTTTCAATTCACAGGCAGGCTTCTTTAAAATAAAGAGCTTTAAGGCGAAAACCAACAAACAATTAAGTGAAGTGCCTTCCAGATAAATGAGATAACTTGGAATGGAAACGACCCTGTTTTCTAAAGGGGGTAAGTTTCTAAAGAAACTATGGTGCTGCATCGGTGGGAGAGTATAACAGGTAATTTAGTGTTAACAACTGAGTTGAAAACGTAAATTGGACACCGTAAAGAGTTAAAAGGCTGACGTTTCGAGCTTTAGCCCTTCGTCAGTGCGATTAGTGGAGTTGTGGGTTGTGTGTGGGTTTGTATGCAGAAAATTGGGCTTCGCTATTGGTGGGAATATGATGACGAGAAAACAAGAATAAATTAGCGGAATGAAACGCGCTCGTTGATACCGTGGGGATTAAGAGTGCCGATTTAGAAGATAAATTTTTGTTCTAGCGTTTTGCGGCTTTCCGAACTGCCTAGATGTAGGGAAAGACCACAAACTGCCATTTGTTGATTAGAATGATTAGGGAGAGTCTAGCGACTGGTTTGGATGCGTCCTTGTCATCTCTTTCTACGTCGCGAAGGTGTTCTCGGAATTGGTCACCTAGTCGTCTTCCTGTTTCACTAATGTATAACTTATTGCAGTAAGTGCAAGTTATGCAATAAATGACATTAGCAGAGGTACACGTAAAGTGATCAGTGATCTTAATGGGTCCCTTGGGTCCCGATATTTTCTCTGCGTTATGAATGAAAGGACAAGTTTTGCATCGTGAGCGAGCGCATTTGAAAGTATCAGATTCGTCATTGGTTTGAAATGAACTATTGACCAAAAAGTTGCCTATGTTTTTGTTACGTTTGAATGAAACTAGTGTGGGTTGCGAAAAGATGGTGCTAGTCTCTGAATCGTTTTGGAGTAATTTAAAGTTTTTAAGAATAATAGATTTAACTGGGTGGTTGTAAGGGTGAAATGTGAGTGTGAATGGAATGCGGTCAGTGTTTTCCTTCTCAGCCGTTTGTGGTGCTGACTGTCGATCAATTTGTTGGGCACGGTGGTGGCCCACTTGAACGACAGAGGCAGGATAGCCACGTTTATCGAAAAACTGAAACATTGACTCTGATTTTTTGGAAAAATCAGAGTCGTCACTACATAAACGACGAAGTCTGAGAAATTGTGAAAAAGTATGGAATTCTTGACCTGTGATGGATGCGAAGATGAATACAATAAGTAACTTTGTGAATCTGTAGATTTGTAGTAAACACTAGTGCATAAACCGTTGCCTTCAATTGAAATTTTGAATTCCAGAAGAGCCAAAGAAGTGTTGGAAATTCCCAGGTGTATTTAAGAGCCAGGTGCAAGGAATTGACGGCGGTTATAGATTGAGTGAGCTCCTCTCCGTTAGAGGAGGTAGCGCCGATGAAGTCGTCGATGTAACGGCCATAGAGTTCAGGTTTGGGGCCGTGTTATTGACTAAAAAATTGATGTTCGATAAAACCTACGAAAAAATTGGCGTAGCTGGGTCCCATTTTAGTATCTATGGCGACGCCATTAGTTTGTTTGTAGCAGTTAGCACCGAATGAAAAGCAATTGAGTGTAGTTACTAGTTCGGCTACACGGAGAAGTGTTTCAGAGCTAGGTTCCTTAACAGTGCGTAGATCGAAAAAATGTAAAAAAAAATGTAAAATTTATCTTCCAAATCGGCACTCTTAATCCCCACGGTATGAACAAGCGCTTTTCATTCAACTAATTTATTCTTGTTTTCTCGTCACCATATTCCCACCAATAGCGTAGCTCCATTTTCTGCATAGAAACCCACACACAACCCACAACTCAACCAATCCCTCTGACGAAAGGCTAACGCTCGAAACGTCAGCCTTTTAACTCTTAACAGTGGCCAATTTACGTTTTCAACTCAGTTGTTAACACTAAACAACTTTGTTTTCTGTTTTGGCGAGAGCGACATTTAAAATTACTCAGTGTTTCAAATGTAAATTCAAGCCTCGTCGACAGCTGCAGTTTCAAGTAACACACTTAATTGCCGGACATTAGGAAATATCATTTACATAAAAATATGTTACACCTATAATTTTCTGAACAACTTTAAGCCATTAACTCTCGGACACTATTTAATCAGCTGCTTTTTATGCAATTCTTAATGTGTTTCATATTTTCTAATTATAGTTTCTTTTGTTTGTCTATCCATTTTCCCATCCTCAATATCATGGATTATTGCTTCCAATTTGTCTGCTTCTTCTCCTTGCAAAACTTCTAAAGCTTCATAGAGCACATCTATATCCAACAAATCAGCCTTTTTTCTTGCAGTCTCTTCAGATGCTGCTAATTTGACTGCAAAACTGAACCTTGCACCTACCAAATTATAAAAAATAAAAAATAAATTCAAGAAATGTCAGCCATGACTACATCAACTTTAAAAAAAAAAAGGAATTTAACAGGTTTCACTGAAAAGTAAAGGCTGACCACCAGGTTCATAAGAGCAGCCATCTGCAAATATCTAACCCACTCCTTCAACTGTTTCCACTCACTGAGAACATGGAACAGGTTAAGGTGATTACAAAAAAGAAACATTTCTGAACATAAACTTCTGCACCTTCCCCAACCCCTTCCCTTGCATGAGAAAAGGAAACATTAATTCTGTCCCTTTCCAGGTCAAAAATTCTTTATTTACATGAAGTTCACCAGTTGCCCTTAGTAGTTCAAAGAAAGTACAATAAATCAAGATAGTACTTCCTTTTTCAATTTATTGTGCCTTCTCTAGTAAAGGAAAAACTTGTGACCTTGTGGCTAACACACCAAGTAAGTGATGCTGGTGGTAATAGTAATACTAAGACAGTGATGTCCATAATCAATGACATCTTCTAAATTTTGGCACTTAGCAACTCTTGATATAAAAAAAGTTGAGTAATAACTATGCTGCCTAAGTGTGTTCAGGTAAGGTTCTTGAGCCAAGAGACACAGAGTTCATTTTGGTTTCCTAAGCATGAAGCAACCAGCTACTAACTTGTTAGACTTCCCTGACAATCCATACTCCTGGGTGTGAGGAGGCTCTTTGAAAGTAAAGCGTTTTGCCTAAGAGCACAAAAACTGCACCTAGAGAACTCCTTAACAATGGAGCAACCACCTAATAACTTGTTGGGCCTCCCTGACAATTCATTTAACTCATGTGTATAGAGAAGTTCTTTGAAAATTAAGCATTTTGCCCAATAGTACAACATATTGACCTTGCCAAGTCTTGAACTCTCAACTGGAGTCTAGTGCACTAGCTACTAAGCCACTGCATTTCCTACAGAGTGCATTCAGTAAACTTATTTCAATACACTCCCAAAGAGCAATAGTTGAGTTCATAACCTGTGTAATTATGTTCAATTTGTTACCATACCTTCCATAAGAAGTGGGGGTGGTCGCGCACTATGTGGAATTGATCCATGGAAAATAGCAACACGTCCATATCTTGGCCTTACTGCAAATATTACCTCGTTCCCCTCCATATCATCAAAGAAGACAGTTTCGCCATGATGATTTGCAGTCCAGTCTTCATTGAGATAAATCAGGAGTGTGAATTCACTTTCATTAAGTTCACTATCTATATGAATTGTAGTTGTGTCTGTCGCTTGAATATTATTACATCCAATGTCATAAGGAAAATAACCTTCCTTCCCAGAGACAAAGGTCACAATCTGACTGACCACATTCCATAGTGAGGTCTGAACAAAGTCATCAATTTCAAATGCCATGATCCACTGTACCTGATCTGTGCTGTCCATGCCAGCTGCATTATCGCTGTAACCGTTAGTTTCAACCGTTTTCCTCAAGGCATCAAGCTCTTTGAGAGAAAGAATACCATCCAAAACAACAATGGAAAGGCCACTGTTTGTGGTGAAATTCTTAGTGACAAATTGTTGAATATCTAAGGTTCCATCTGGGGTTGTGTCAGTTTTGGTCAAAAGTTTAAAGTTAGGGAAAACCATTAGAGGATTAAAATCATTCCTTACAGTGTTTCCAGGTAATGTTTCCTGTATAACCGCCGAATGTCTCTGGTCATCTGAAAGTAAAAAGTGAATTTTCATACAATATAATCTCTCCGACATGTCTATCGCTGGAGATTTGATTACATGCTCCAGAGAGGCAGGAAAGATCACCAGCCTGCCTCTTTTCGGATATACAGCTTTGATTATTTCACCCTCGTTGTACACGATAAGCTCACCGTAAGCGTTGCGCCTCGAATTCTGCACAAGAAAAATTACAGCGATATAGCTATTCACAGTTTTGTCACTTACACTTGCTCGTTCCGTACAAGTATGCCCAGCTCTGATGTTGATTTTTCCTTCTAACGACAAAATTCTACATTTTCCCTTTATTCCAATATGCGAAGATAACGTGTCTGAAACTTTTCTCCAAGAAGAGGAGCTCTTAAAAGTAACAGATGTCAGATTAGCGGACCAACTGTAGCAACTGTAGCAAGCTTTGGAGCACAAATTCTTCGTTCGTCCAGCAATCGCTAAGTTGTTATCTTCTCTAGGCTGAAATTTCCACACCGTTTCATCTTGGCTTAGCAAAGATTTCATGTCCCGAATTTCATTTTCGGTAAATACATTGTCCTTAATCCAAACGTCCTTCGATCTGAGAGACTTTGACAGGGCGATCAAGGAAACAAAAGTAAAGAATACCGAACACACAGCTGATGAGCTAATCATTGTGAACATGTGGATTTTCAAAATAGTTCCTTAATTTCGTGATGGTTTACCGACTTTCTTGGCTCTTGCTATCCACCCAATGCTGAAAGAATATGCTTATAGAAAGTTATCATGATTATACTTGCCCAAATCTTGCAAATTCCTCATTGTAAGGCTCGCGGGCAGCTATTACTACGCGCTTGTCGCGCGCAATGTCGCGCGCGTTTGTTTCAAAAATGACTTTGTAACCGCTACTCCTTGCTTAGCATCCTCCCCATCCTTCCCAGTCTGTTCGAACGTGACGAACATGGCAGACCCTTTGTCGCTTCTTCGACAGTATAACATAAACAAGAAAGAGATCATAGAAAGGTCGGGTGAGATCATATTTGACGAATTCTCATTTCCAAGGACAGCAAAGACGAACTATGTTATTTTCAAGTAAGTAATTCAGTGCCTGTTAATTGTAGAAGCTCTCGTGTGTTCCGTGAACTTTCTTTTTCTTAAATTTGTTAATTTGGCACTTGTTGTTGCATGTATTCAAGATTTTTTTGACTTTATTATTTAGATCCCAGCCGAAGGAATACTACACTTTGGAGTCGCTTTTGTTTCTGTTGAAGAATGTGCATTTATCTCATCCAATTTACGTCCAGCGTGCAGCGGTAAGCAACGAACAGCTTGCTTATTTAGAAATTTGCTCATTAAACTTCTGTTCGACAGTTGAATCTGGGTGGTTGGATCGGTGCCAGTTGCTTCTATTTGATGATAGTAGATGATAAATATGTTTTAGTTTAACTTAATGAAGCAACTCATCTAAATTCGTTGTCTTTATTTAATTTGTGTCATCTTTGCTCTCAATGCAAATGTTTAGTGTTAGAAATGAATCACTGATTCATCCTGCCATGGGATTGTTTCCCTACCAGCTACTTCCACTGATACTTTTTTATTTTCCTATAATTTCTTTTTTCCTTCCATATTGGTAGGGTACAAAGATACCAGTGGTGAGATTGCCTGACAGAAAGGTTTGTTTATTTTCTCATTTCTTTTTAGTTGTATAGTAATTTTCCAATTCAAAAGGAAAGGAATGATGCATCATAATGTGATTTGCAGAAGCTGCAAATTTTGATATGCACCTGCCTCATACATTAATTGTAACTCAGCCACCTAGTCTTTTTTCTCACAGCCATACAGCTGATTGTGATTGTGCCTAGCTCTACAATGCACATCTCCACATGCTAGGTTCCATTATCCTCCTTCGTCATGTGGTTCTTTCAAACATACAATAGTTAACTTTACAAGGCAGTATTGGTGGAATGTAGCAGAAGTGTTTGACTGCTTTTCAAGTTGGATACAGACCAAAGCATCTATTTGAAAAACTGCTATAACAAGTGCTGGAGCTCAACAAAGACTATGGAGAAGCACATTTTCATGCTGAAACGCATCCTTTGAGTAAACGTTATCATGTTTCCACTTTCATGTTTTTTTCTCTAAAGCATTAACATATATTTTATGCATGTGGTAATTGTGAGAATGCAGAGAAAAGTTGAACAGCCTTTAACCTTTATGAATGGTCCTTCATTTTTTGTGCATTAGAACTAAACATGTGGTAAAGATTTTTATGCAGCAGGGGAAACTGCTTAGAAACGTTCTATTTACTCACATCTTCTTACAAAAAGACTTACACAACTTCACAAACTAACCAAATATGCCAGTTAAATTATAAGGATCACCATTGATTCCAGTGGCTGTGTTAAGTCAACTAATATGTATATAAAGCTGTAGCTAGTGTTTGTTGTAAGTGATCTAATGTACAGACAACTCATCTTTGAATTTCAGGGATTACTCAGCTATCTCAATGGAGAGACAGGTTGGTGTGCATAACTACTGTATAGGAATCACGTGCATGTAATATATCAGATTTGAGTGTTAGTCCTCAATCACCCACTGTGAACTTATTTCCAATAGAAAGTGACTTGGTTTTACCTAGGGAAGGAAGTTGTTATTTTTGTAATTGTACCAATTCGTGGTTGTTGTTTTTCTCAATCTTCATTAGATACTGCAAGCAGCATTGACAAGAGTGTCCCTTTGGAAATGCCTAACCAGCGCTCTGCCATTGCTCAGGCACAAGGTTTATATTGTATTCTTTATTCCCATTTCACTTTTAACTCTTTCACTCATAAGATCAAGACGTGAATTCTCTGTGCTGTTTGCTATACATTTCACATACTTTAGATTTGAGAATTTGAAGTTAAATCAATCCATATTCCCTTGTTGATATATTTTTCTTCCCTTTCATCTCTTTTCTGCTTCATAATGCATTCATAATGTAGGAAGGAATTTTTTTGGTTTCTCTTAGAATAAATTTGTTAAATCTTTGATCCCTAAGTGCGACTTGCATTTAGTCTTGCTTTGAGTAATCACTTTTGAATTAAAAGTGAGGTCATGACGGTAAAGGAAATGATCTCCAACTGAAAGAGCTTGTGATTGTTCAGCAAATTCTCATTGTCAGTACCATTGGAAATGTGTAAAGGAGTAAGAGAACAAATTGAATTCAGTCTTTGGAAAGTTACAATTTTTTTTTTCATCATTGCTTTTCAAAATGTGTTTTTATTTATTAGCAAAAAGGCCAGGAGATGACTCTGTAGGGGGAGAGATCAAGAAACCTCGGGTTGAGGTTTGTATAAATTAACATGAAAAATGTGGTTTATATTTTGTAAGTTATGCCTTGTAAAAAAAACACAAACAATGTAGTATGTTAATCCTCCTTTAAAGTAGTATTTGTGAGTTACTTAGAAAATATAATGGAGAACTTTTAAATGTGGCACAATTTACTTGTATGTAACCATGCAAATTGCATCTTTTGTCTATGTGGTGTTGGCACTTTCTATCATTCTACAAACTTCCTGTTTAATTGTGTATTTTTTTCTTCCAGACAGAGCAGTTACGTCTGGATAAGGTATATTAGCTTTAAAATATTCTGCCTTATTTAATATTGCATCTGTTCGCTGTTTCATCATCTAGTTGTACTGAGTTCTATTTTTGAATAATGTTTTAGCTTTAAGCTGAAGAACAATAAAAGAGACAGAAAAAGCAACATTTAAATAGTAAAACCATGATAAAAAGAACAATAATTAGTGCAGTATCAAAATATATTCACTGTTTATATTATCTATATACTTTATACCGAACAGCAGACCAACTGCTAGCAAGTAGATCAGGTGTCTTTTCCTTGAATTTTCATTGTGCTTGTCTCTGGATTGAAAAATGCTGAGAAATGATGGCTGTTATAAAGGCTTGTTATTGTTATTCCTCCATGTCTCTGGATCAACAAAAAGTCTGTGTTTAAATCTATTTTCACAGGGAAGAAACCTAATAGCCATGAATAGCATACACTCTGAAGTGCAATAGTGGAATTTAAATGTAAATGAAAATTTGTTGTAGCTTCTTCAGCTGTTTACAATATCATGATTTTCCTTTTACCTCAGAAAAGGTTGGAAGCTCGACTTGAAGGGCACAAGGAGGGAACTGTTACCACTGAACAAATCAGGTAAAGTGTTGTGTTTAACTCACTTGTAATTTGAGGAATGTTCTACTGTCCAGGAGGAAATATGCACACTTCAAAGTTATACTCTCTGAAAGCCATTGCAAGGGTTGATTTTCCTTTCATCAACCTCAGGTTGGTACCAAGTATCATAAATAATTGATTTCTTAATTTGATTCAGTTTTTTCCCCTTATGTTTATCTGTAGATCTTTGAGTGATGCTATGTCAGTTGAGAAGATTGCAGCCATCAAGGCTAAGCGTTTGGCAAAGAAAAGGACTACCATCAAAGTGGATGATGACTTGGAATCTGGTGTTTTGGTATGAAAAACTGATAAAATGTATTATTTTGTAGTGATGGAGAGATGCACAATTGTTCAGCCTGATTATATCATTTTTTGGAGCAATCATTACACTGTAATTTGTGAAATTCTTTATTTTTGTAGGAACACAGGGTTTTTGTTGATGCTGAAGTTGATGTAACAAAAGACATAGTTAGTCGTGAGCGACCTCTTCGCACCCGCACATCTGTTTTGCAGAGTTCTGGCAAGGTGTGTATGTGATACAAGAAGTGTTATGCTCTCTTTAAACAATACTAGGAGTCCATAGGTAATATCTATTTAAACTTTCTGAACAGTTGAGCCGTTTTGCCAAGCAAAGTTATTGTTCAGTCGTACTGTAGTAATTTATCATTTTAATTGTATGTATATGTTTTCAGCAATTTCTGAAGAATGTGTTGGCCATACTCCAATCTGTAAAAGCCCAAGAGGAAGGGAAAGTCAAACAGCTTCAAAATCAAGATCCCTTTACAAACACTGTAAGATTTTCTTTCAATTCTAGTTTAAAGTTGTGATTTTTGCTTTTTGTACTAATGAGCTGAAGTTATTATTAATGTCTTGTGGGATATCCCTTAGTTCTAAACCCTTTAACTCTGAGAAGTGATTAACATGTAACTTCTCTTAGTAATACCCATACATTATCCAGCAAACAGGTAATGAAAAAGCTCAAACTTAACAGGTAGGAGTTGTTATCTTGATTTAATACCAAATTCTCATATTGAATTCATAAGGAAATGTCATGTAGTTAGGGGGAAGAATTAACAATTAGGTTGTGGGAGTTAATGAGTTGCTTAAGAAAAGTGATAATTCATTTGTTCTTGCAACAGGAAACAAGAAAGAAGCCTGTAACTCCAGTACCATACAACAGATATGATCAGGAACGATTTAGGGGAAAAGAAGGTATGATGCAGAGCTTAGCATTTACAGCATACCATTGATTTATGGTTGAATTGATGGATAGTCATTTTAGTTTCTAAAGCTAACAAACTTGCTTCTTTAATTTTTGAATTAAAATCTCTTTTGTACATGTAGATGTTGAAGAGCTTTGATTTATTAATTCAACAGAAACTGAGGGCTTCAAAATTGATACAATGGGAACATATCATGGCCTTAGTTTAGAATCTGTGAAGGTAAAGTGTACTAGTTTGAATCCTGGAGGGGCTGAATGTGGAATCCTTGACTTATTACACCTTCTGAAACATGAAATGATTAGGAGCTATTTGCTCTGACAATGACACCTTTCAAACTCTGTACAGTGGCCAATTTATGCTATCAACTCAGTTAATAATGCTAAATTACCCTGCTTAATTTGATAGTTCACCTGTAGCCATCCATACTCCTGGGTGAAAGGAGTTGCTGTGTGAGTAGAGGCTCACCCATGAACACAACTCTATGAGCAGGCCAGATCTTACACAGAGCTCTTAAGCTGGTTCTGGTTGTTTGAGGGGTGTGTAATGCTATCTGCTGGGTAAATCTCTTGGCCCTTTGGACAATTGGACCCTGGAGTCCTGTGTGCTAACCATTGGACCACATCCAAAGTTGTTTTTAACCATTTTTTTATCACTTGCAGGAAGGAGTTCAGAAACCCAAGAAAGTCTTTCCCAGTCCCTCTCCTCATACACAGCCCAGCAAGACCCCCAGGCCTAGTGAGTACTGGAAACCTTTGACTGTCCATTACAGCTTTAGTGTAAAATAGTAAGCACTAAGTCAGTAGAGTTTAGTTGAAAAACAATTGGAAAGTCTGGATTGGACTCAAACTTTGCCCAACCAGCTGCTTAATTTCCTCTTGTGCCAGAGCTTGAGGATAGATTTCTTCTTTACAATATTAATACAGTAGCGAACAGAGAAGTTATGAGATTGAAGACAATGTCAATTAGAGGATTATTAGTTGATCCAAAACCAAATTCTCTGAACTAACGTCATGAGAATTGAGTGACAGACAGTAAGGAGCATTACTGTTGAGACCTTGAGAGTGAAATGGTTAACCCTTTAACTCCCATGAGTGACCAAGATAGAATTTCTCCTTACAATATATACAATATCAAGCAGACAAGTGATGAGAATGAAGTATTAGCAAGGGGATTGTAAGTTGATCCAATACTAAATTCTCCAACCTAGCATCTCAAGAACTGTGTGTCAGACAGTAAGGAGAATTAGTAATGAGACCTTGGAAAGTAAAATTGAAAGTGAAATGGTTAAGCTTTTCTCCTCGCTGCAGACACTCAGACAAAGTTAGAAATACATTTGTATCAAAAGCTTAGAATGTCTAGTTTATTGAAACAAAGGTAGGAATAATTTTCTTTTAGTCTTGATCTTAGTGATTGAAAATTATCATACAACAATATTAAAAAATTATTTAATCTCATGATTTATAACAATTTATGACAATTTGTATTTTCAGTCCCTCAAAAGCCAAATCATCCTCCAAAACGAGGTAAGAGCTTTAAAATGTATATATTTTTTCATTGTTTGTTTTTCCTTTGAGGGGATTGTCATGATAACTATTGATGCAGCATGAGATGAATTTGCAAGTAAAGCTTAAAACTTCAGGGTTCACATGTTGTTGATAGGGTTAGTAGGACATTTCTAACTTGGGTAATCCTCCCCTTCCCTTCCCCCCCCCAAAAAAAAAAAAATTAGTCCATTAGATTAGGCAGATGAGAGAAAAAACAGCTTCTAAACAGCTGGATGCCTGTATCTGCAGTAATTTCATTATTATACATATCGTAGCTAATTCTCGGATATGTTAGAATAATCGCTAACTTGCCTCTCTTTGATATTCAGTCTTGTCGGACGGTTTGGTTTTCTTTGTCGTGTGATGGGTTTAATATTTGATCTGCATCTTTTTCAATTCCAGAATCACGCACTCCTATCATTATTATTCCTGCTGGTACTACGTCACTCATTACACTCTACAATGCTCAGGATTTGCTGCAGGACTTCAAGTAAGAATCCTTTAGTGCAATGATGCAATGATTTCGTTTTGCCAAACATGGTTCCAAACCTTTCGAAGAGCTGTTCATAACTGATAATTGGAAAACTATTCCATATGGGTCTTGAAGCAATTTTCAATTAAGTGTCAAAGGAATCCGAGGTTGGATTGGTTTTGCTTTACTTTGTCTCTAATTGGTCCAGAAAACTCGCGCCAAAACAAAAACCAGTCATGACTTAGACGCCCGCATCCTCCTTTGGTTGTTTCGTTGTTTTTTTGAGGTTTTATCGGCTCCTAAAAGGTATTTTCCTTTCTGATTAGTCGTAGTGATAACTTTGGTTTCGGATTTACAACACTCTGTCGAAAAGCGCTTCATTTAGGAAGTAACACACACGAGGCAGCTTTTCGTGAAGATCTCTCACAGCGGAATGTCGTTAGTGTGTCTTGGCCTTTAAAGCATTTGTTCTGTACCGTTTAAAGGTTCACCAGTTCTGATGAGAAAAAAGCTCAGGGCGCAAGGCGTGAAAACGAAGTACTCATTCAACGAAGGAAAGACATTCAGCAGGCCCAGGCTGGTACAGGAGGAGCATCAACCACAGTGACTGTACCTTACAGAGTGATAGACAACCCAGCTCGTCTTCAACCCAACGACTGGTGAGTCAACCCTCCTCCCGTCTCCCCCCCCCCCCCCTTCAAAAAAATTTTCGATGGAGTGTTAAACGTACCCCTTGAGGTTTGAAAATTTAGGGGAAGTTTTGAGGTGAAATATCAGTAAGGTACTAATTTTCTCGATAGGTTTACGCAGCAAAGCATTAACGACGAAGGCATTTTATTACTCGTTCAGTAATAGCATACTCCACTAATTAGAGACATTTCACTGGAATGTTTTCAATATCATAAAAGCCTTATTGCTCTACTGGACCACAATTCAACGAAATAACAAAATCAAACAAAATCAAACAAAGAGCCTGCTCCTACCTACCTTGAGTTTTGTTGCTGGACTGATTGAAGTAAATTTTTCTGTTTTCTTTTTCTTTTTTTTTTTATCGAGGCAGGTAGAAATTGTAACTCGCAAAATTTTCATGCCGTACGGAAATTTGGGACTGTTTTGATTTTACTTGTCACGCCTTCTGATCAGCCTAGAAAACTCACGCTATTCCCCGCAACCAATCAAATAAAAGACCATAATTAAGCACGACATGGTCACTCGCGTTTTCTTTTTTTGAACTTGTTACCTAAAATTTTCCAAATGCCTCTTTGACCTTTGCTGTAAAATCTGGTTTTTCATCTGCCAGGAATCGTGTTGTAGCGGTGTTTGTCCAAGGTCCAGCCTGGCAGTTCAAAGGTTGGCCATACAGCTCCCCTGTTGATATCTTCATCAAAAGTATGTGGAAATGTTGGATTGCAACTAGAAGCCTTTCCAGTTTATTCTCAGTCCTTATTGTAATTGAGCTTTCGGGTTTCTTTACATCACATCTATACTTATACATTCCTGAACTTTCATCTAAGCTTTCGTAGCTGGCGGTTTTTTTGGCGCCACAATCTCAGTTTTTGTTTGCCGTCTTCGAATTAAAGGCCACACCTAATCAGTAAAATGCATCGTTCATTCGAGGATTTTAAGAAGGAAAAAAATCAAATGCGGTACAACTCGGTAACCTACGCCATCAGTGGAACGTTTTTCTAAAAAGTGGCATTAGGACTTAAATCAGTTCTCTGTTACAACTAATATTTACAAATGATATACCGTAATTGATACCAGCGACTGAAGAAATTTGATTTTAAGAAAAACAACGCATCGAAAGCGCAAAAATATAAAGTAAATTAGTATGTAAAGTAAATGCGAGCCACGATCGACTGTTCCTTCCAATTTCGAACTATTCACTTTATTGAAGAGGGATGCTTCTTGTCTTACAGCTAAAGGTTTCTACCTCAAGTACGACGAGATGAAAACAGATCCCAACGTGCAGAAGTGGGACGTACATATCCTCACTGTAAGTATTGTTTTCTTTTCTCTTTCAATTCCAAAATAGGAGAAAAAGATTGAAAATAGTTTTTAATTTGCTTTCAGATCAGCCGAAATAAAAGACATCTAGACAAAGCTTCCATCATTAGATTCTGGGAAATTCTTGATAAGTAAGTACACTGATTGCTTTTAACCGTTTGAGCCCTAAATTTGACCAGCATCTAATTTCTCCTTACCATATCACCCCTGAATCACACATCAAGGTCACGAGAATAAAGGAAATGATCACCAACCGAAGAAGCTCTTGATTGTTAAACAAATTCTCCTTGTCAGCACCCTACAAATGTATAGAGAACATGTGAGAGATTATTCAGCGTTAATTGATTTCCGGTTGATTTTTTGCGATAAGTGACAGATGATTGAACAATAGGATCATATTATATATTTAAAATGAGAGAGACCAGAGCGTGAGACAGAGATCGGTGAGACGAGAGAGAGGGAGGTTAAGTTGATTTTATAAAATAAAACGTGAAGTTTCGGAACATAGCAGATTCTTTAGTCTCATTTCCGACACAGTGGCACCTCCGACGGGACGCGCGAAGCATGGAGGAACTAACCAAAGAAGCAGAGGCTAAATTGCAGATGTTGCTGTACACTAATGGAAAAACACGTGGCATTGTGGAAAAGGGAAACCTAGGAGCGGTCGCGCGACATCGCGACAACCTACAAGCATTAGTAAAAGAAGTAGACGCGCTTAAACTAAAGGTTGAACAGACCATGTTCAAGGCCGGGAAAAGTGCAGAAGACGTTGGAAGTTGGAGCAGTAGCATTGAAGAACCGATCGCCGAAGCTGACGAAGAAGTTTCGCGACTAGAAAAATGGCTCGTGGAGACGAATGGAGAGATCGAACATCGAAAGCACAAGGACGAAGAGGAAAGGAAAGCCCGTGCTCGTGAAGAGGAGCTTAAATTCGAAAGAGAGCAAATGGAGATGAAGCTAGAATTCGAACGCCAACTGGAAGAGACCAAGGCAAAACAGCAACCTGTTGAGAAGGTTAATCAGACTGAACAAAGGACAACAAAGCTACCGAAACTACAGATCACAAAGTTTAATGGGACGTATGAAGCATGGCTGCCGTTCTGGAACAAATTTCAAGCTGAAATTGATAAAGCAAGCCTTGCGTCTGTGACCAAGTTTGCATACCTAAAAGAGCTGGTAGATCCAAAGGTTCGAGCGGAGATAGACGGACTGCCTTTCACAACAGAGGGCTACGAAAGGGCAAAGAATATCCTCATCGGCGAATATGGGAAAACGAGCGAGATCGTGAATGCGTACGTCCAGAACATCGCGAATTTGCCTGTCATTACAGGAACACAACCTGCGCCTATCCACGAATTTTACAAGAAGCTCGTGTACAATGTGCAATCTTTGGAGACACTGGGCAAATTGAAAGACGTCACTGGAAATGTAAGGAGTGTGCTCGACAAACTAAAGGGTGTAAAAGCAGACCTAGTGAGAGGACAAATGGACTGGCAGGACTGGGACTTCCCACAGTTGATAAAAGCTTTGAAAAGTTGGAAGGAAATCAACCCCATTGGGAACGGCGCGGATAATGCGGGGAAGCAAGGTGCTAAATTCCGCGATCGCGAGAAAACATTTCACGCAAACGAAACTACGCCAACACAAAGAGGGTGCGTCTACTGTGACGCAACTGACCACAGAGCTGTGAATTGCGACAAGTTTGTGACAGTTGGAGACCGCAGGAAACAATTAGGACTGAAACAGCTTTGTTTTAACTGCACAGGAAGTCGACACCGTGCTTCTGAGTGCAAATGCCGTTCTGGCTGCCAGATCTGCAGTCGAAGACATCATACGTCGATCTGTGACAAACATACATCGCGAGACCAGCTGATGACCACAACGAGCGCAGAAAGGAAAGGAGTGGTGTATCCTATGGTAACAGTGGACGTGAACGGTGTTAAATGCCGAGCATTGTTGGATACAGGAGCCGGAAGTTCCTACGCTTCATCAACGCTTCTGAACTGTTTACATTTGCGCCCTATCCGTCAACAATTCAAGCGCATTGAAATGATGTTTGGTACTTCAAACAAAGCGATAGACATCTATGGCCTACAAATTCGAAGCGTTGATGGTAAATTCACCTTGGAAGCCGAAGTAAACAAAGTCGACCGCAAAGAGTTGTTGACATTGGAAAACCCAAAATGCGCAGAAATCGTGGCTCAGTTTTCTCATTTGAAGGGCGTAACCACAAATGATAACGACGAGAAAGCGATGTTGCCTGTTCATCTGATCCTTGGAACAAACGAGTACGCTAAGATCAAAACAGGGGCAAGACCAAGAGTTGGGCGCTCGGGAGAACCAGTAGCAGAATACACGAAGTTCGGCTGGACGATCTTGTCACCTGGAACAGAGTTGGATCTCAGCAACATGTTGTTAACGCAAACCTCCGCAATTGATTACGAAGAATTGTGCAAGTTAGACGTCTTGGGGTTGAAGGACAATCCAAGTGGAGACCAGGAAACCGTTTACGAAGAATTCAAAGAGCAACTAACTAGGAGTTCAGAAGGCTGGTACGAGACGAACTTGCCCTGGAAAGGAAATCACCCCCCCTACCGAACAATCACACTGGAAGTTTAAAACGTCTCAAAAATCTCGTGCGGAAGTTAGAGATACAAGGCGAGCTGGAGAGGTACAACGACATTATCCAGACTCAACTGAGCCAAGGGATCGTAGAACACGCTGACGAGGTGGTCAAGGACGGAAAAGAGTTCTACATTCCTCATAAAGCGGTCGTGCGCGAGAATGCAGAATCTACAAAGATACGCATTGTTTATGATGCTTCTGCAAGAGCTAATGCAAGTGTCCCCTCACTCAACGAGTGCCTCGAAATCGGCCCTCCACTACAAAACCAGCTTTGGAACGTGCTGGTACGAAATAGGTTCTATCCCGTGGCAATAGCTGGCGACTTAAAACAAGCATTTTTGCAAATTCGCGTCCGAAGAGAAGACCGAGATGCCTTACGCTTTCATTGGATAAAGGATCTGGCAAGCAAACAAGTAGAAACCTTGCGATTCACTCGAGTACTCTTTGGTTTGGCACCGTCTCCATTCCTCTTGGCCGCAGTTATCAAAGAACATCTACAGCGATACAAAATGGTGAACCCGGAATTAGTAGAGGAGATAGAGCGCAGTATGTACGTGGATGATTTAATCAGTGGTGGGGAGACAACAGAACGAGCGTTAGAAATCAAGATGACAGCCACGACCATCTTTGGTGAGGCGACTTTCAAGCTGCACAAGTGGCATTCCAACGATCGGGAACTAGAAGTTGAAACTGCGACTGTAGATGAAGAAAGTCAGAGTTACGCCAAATAACAACTGGGAACCAGAAAGGGCGAATCAAAACTGCTAGGAGTCCCCTGGGACAAAGAAAAGGACGAAATTCAAGTCAGCTTCCCGATTTCAACCGCTGAGCCGACAAAAAGAGGTATTCTTGGAAAAGTCGCAAAAATCTACGATCCACTCGGTCTGGCTTCACCCGTGACCCTCTCCGGAAAAATGCTCTACAGAGACGCCTGCGACACGAAGATCGCGTGGGATAGGCCCCTACCAAGTGACTTACAAGCCAAATGGAAGAAATGGGAGCAAGGACTTCCAGAGCACGTGAACGCGCCAAGAAATGTCGTCAAGCATTTAGGGAAGATATTATCAATCGACTTACACACATTCGGGGACGCAAGCGGGAAAGGAGTTGCAGCCGCGGTTTATGCAGTGGTGGAGCAACCATCAGGCACGAATCGAGGCCTCGTGACGGCGAAGTCGCGGCTCGCGAAGAAAGGACTCACGATTCCCCGATTAGAACTAGTGGCTGGACATATGGCTGCGAACCTAGTACACAATGTGAAAGAAGTCCTGAAGGGTTTTCCCGTAAGAAGTGTCTATGGTTGGCTGGATAGCACAGTCGCACTGCATTGGATCCGTGGTAATGGCGAATACAAACAGTTCGTGGGAAATCGAGTGAGGAAGATCCAGGAAAAAGAAATAAACTGGAGGCATGTACCAACAGAGGAGAATCCTGCGGACGTGGGGAGTCGGGGAGGAGATGTTAGTAGATTGACAGCTCTTTGGTGGCAGGGACCAAGCTGGTTAGCAAAACCGCAGGACTGGCCGCCAGACCTTGTAACGACATCTACTCAAGAATCAAAAGCGGAAGAAGTGAAACAAACTCGCGAGTTGTTTGCTCTAGCAGTAGAGAAAACAGAGAACAACGACGCCTTCGATGCGTTGCTGGAGAAGTACGAGCTGTGGCGTGTGTTGCGAGTGGGTGCTTGGATCTGGAGATTCCTCCACAACATAAGAACCGTCCGTAAACAGAGAATCGTTGGTCCCCTTACCACTGAAGAAATACAGAAACAGACAACGTTCTGGATCAAGCGATCTCAACAACAAGCAAAGTCGAGCCAGAAATTTGAAGAAGACCGTTTACAGTTGAATGTGCAAGGAAACCAAGAGGGAATATTAGAGTGTAGGGGAAGAATTCAAGGCCATTACCCCATCTTTCTGCCAGACTCCTCGCCCTTCACTCGCAAGTTAGTTCACCGATCACATGTCGACACACTGCACGGAGGAGTGGCCCTTACCATGACCAAAGTACGAGAGCTATACTGGGTACCGCGTTTAAGGACACTCGTAAAACAAGTTCTCAGAGCGTGTTCAGGCTGCAAGCGTTTTCAGGCCATGGCACTGGCAACGCCGCCTCCCGGACTCCTACCCACTGACCGCACAGAGGGGAGCACCCCATTTGAGGTTATCGGAGTCGATTTTGCAGGGCCCGTCAAGTACCGTATCAGAGCCAAAACAGAAGGAAAGGCCTATCTCGCATTGTACGCGTGCAGTCTTACCCGAGGATTATTCCTGGAAGTACTACCAAGCCTGGAAACCAGTGAATTCCTAAGAAGTCTAAAACGGCTCATCGCGCGCCGTGGGCGTCCGAAGAAGATATATTCCGACAATGGCAAAACCTTTGTTGGCGCCGAGAAGTGGCTCAAACAAGTTATGCGTGACGAGAAGACACAAGATTACTTAGCACATGAGAACATCAAGTGGCAATTCAACCTCAGCCGCGCCGCTTGGTGGGGAGGACAGTTCGAGCGCCTCATCGCACTGGTAAAAACAGCTTTAAACAAGACTATCGGATGCGGAATGTTGACCTGGACAGAGCTGTGTGAAGTGGTACTGGATGTGGAGATTGCTTTGAATAATCGCCCTTTATGTTACGTCGAAGACGACATACAGTTACCCGTGCTTACCCCTAACTCACTGCTATTTCTTCGATCAAACCAGCTACCAGAACTGGAACCACACCATCTAAGAGAATTTGATCTGCGTAGAAGAGCTAAATATTTGCGAAGGTGCAAGCAGGCTTTGTGGACCAGGTGGACTACCGAATATTTACGAGGGTTGAGAGAACGACACCGGATGAAACACAAGGGTCAAACCACGCCCTTGGCCAAAGGAGAGGTAGTCATCATCAAGGACGAGGAACGAAATCGCAATAAATGGAAAATTGGAATCGTGGAAGGTCTGATTCCGGGACGAGACGGAATCGTTCGAGCTGCCAAACTTCGAGCGGGGAAAGGAACACTTGAACGGGCGGTACAACACCTTTACCCACTGGAGCTGTCCTGCGATCGGGAGAATGTACAGGCTCCTCTGCAGCTCAACCCCTTAGCCCCGACATTCAGGCCCAGGAGGGATGCAGCGGTAGCCGCTCGTTATCGCATTCAAGATGCGAACATTGATGCCGATTAGAGATATTTAGGAACACTGAACTGATATACTGGACTAACTTTCTGTTTCGTTCATTGAATTTCAAATTTTATCGAGCGCGCCATTCTAGTGTTTTTCTCCGTTGAGAAAAACAGGGGAGTGTGTGAGAGATTATTCAGCGTTAATTGATTTCCGGTTGATTTTTTGCGATAAGTGACAGATGATTGAACAATAGGATCATATTATATATTTAAAATGAGAGAGACCAGAGCGTGAGACAGAGATCGGTGAGACGAGAGAGAGGGAGGTTAAGTTGATTTTATAAAATAAAACGTGAAGTTTCGGAACATAGCAGATTCTTTAGTCTCATTTCCGACAAACAGTATGGAGAATAGGCATACTGATGTTAGGGTGTAAAGGGTTAATTGCAGCAGATTTTGCTTATACTCGATGCGTTCCTACGTCGATTCATACTTATTATTTTTACATTTTATTGATAGAGGAACTGATAGATACCGAGAGCTACCCCCAAAACGGATTTTTTTTATCAAACCACGAGGCTTTTTTCTATGAATTCAGTGCTCGAACAACTCTGGTTGACATTTACTTAGATTTCCATCGTTAACTTAAATTACATTTTTTCTCGGCAGGTTTATGACAAAGAACAAACCACATTTACGCTTCTAAACATTCAAAACAAATTCACTGACGGTGGAATTTCATGGCAGCGAGGAGCTGTAGATATCCTGTGTATGGCAGACTGCTTTATCAATCATGCAATCAATCATGCAGCCAAAGTTTTGTATCAAAACAGTAGTTCTGTGAATTGAACAGTCATTGGAACAGTCTACCGCAGTTTTGCCCAGATTTCAAATACCTAGTGGACTCGGTTTTTGAATCTTATGATTGTGCGGTTGCATTTCGTATATCAGTAATTAACCCCCAGCTTAATGTAACTGTCGAGGAATAATTATCGCCTTAAAATTTCTCTTCGGAACAATGTAACATACAATAATTTACAGTATGGCAAATGGGAACCCTAAACAATATGTTTTAGAAAGAGTTCAACGTACATTACTTTAGATGTTTGAGGGAGAACATGTTTCTAAGAGAAGAACTTGATCCCTGTAAGTTTCCCTATAATGGCCGGGTTATTTGACTCGTATTCATTGACGGTGGTTTGTTTTTGCAATTTGATGACGTGGTAAACAAGTCGCCTGGGTATGGTCAGTTAATTTATTAAGTGTTGCAGCGAGGGTTTATACGAATATCAAGAGCGAATTGCAGTCACAGCGAGAATTTTCTTTTGTACTTTTATTGGGTTCATGCTGAGTGAACCTTACCTCGTTTCAGTGGGGGGAGGGGGGGAGAGAGAGAGTGTGTGGGCCCGAGGATGAGTTAGGATGAACAGTACTATCGATACATTGTAAATATTCTCTTTGTCTGTAATCAGGTAAATAAACACTTTTTCCACCGTTTGACTGAGAGATCACCCTGTTTACGCTAAGTTGTAACAGGATGTAAGAAAACTCGGCCCTCGACGGAAAGGTTGAAGATGTAACAACGCTACCAATTTCAAGTTAGTGAGCCCTGAGGCACGATAATTCAACTTCAAGGAATTGTTTATTGTTATCTTCACCGTACATATTAACTACAATTACACAACCAAAGTCTCGAGAACGAGCAGTCTTCACTTCTTTCACAGCATAATCTGTCGCAAAAGTTATTAAAAATATTCGCAAAAAAAGGTTCTGGCGTCGCATAAATTATGAAATGGTTTTTTCATCGGTTTCAACTTTTCACTCGCGCGACGAATTTTGCTGGGAAATAAGAATGTAGTCCGACATATCACAAAGCGCGTATTGCATCATTGGCGGTTGAAAACCGTGGAACGCTATCACTCTTTCCTAAAAAAGACCATAAGCAATTGAGATGAGTTAGTACGCAGGTTTTTTTTAAGCACTGGGACGCAATTCGCGCAAGACTCTTTACTGTTGACGTGCCTTCAATCTTTAAAAGGCTCTCCTTTGGCATTAATTTACTGTTACGAAGAGGAAAATGGTACAACTTAAGTGACGATAAACTGTTCCTTTTCTAAGTGAAAGCGAATTGTTCATGTCGTAACTTAATTTCCCGGCGACTTTGTCAGCTACTTCATCACGCCTATGTATTCTCCAGTGAGATTAAAACCGAATAATAACTGGGATTTTAACAGACTCCTCTGCTCCACTGTAAATGGTAGGCCTAACGCCAAAAATTAAGTAACTTGCATTTAATATTTTCCGCCGCGAAATCCGCGAAAGCCTCCACGCCGGGATCCTCCACGAAAACCGCCACCGCCGCGGAATCCACCCCCTTGGTAGTTGCCGCGGTAATGTCGAGGACCTTGGTAGCCACGCCTTGGTGGAGGTCCACCATGTCCTCCTCGGTGCATCAACCTAGAGAAACACATTGACGTTACTACATCTCCTCCAATAAGCCCTACCGCTCTAATAAGCGCCCTTCCCCGAATAAGCGCCCTTCCCCGAATAAGCGCCCTTCCCCGAATAAGCGCCCTTCCCCGAATAAGCGCCCACCCCCTCGGCTGTAAGCTCAAACAAGCGCCCTCACCTCCCTTACTTTCCTAAATAGGAGGGAAACATAATAGGGATACCAAGAAAAACTCCTGCATTCTCAATTAATTGATAATTTTTCAGCGTTAGTACATCATTTTATAGTTGCGTACTTAGTTGCCAAGCCTTTGATTTGGAGTGGAGCTAAAGGTGACCTTGTTGTGATAGAGACCAGTATCAAGTGAGCATGATAACCAAGTAATTTGCATTCGAAGATCACCAGCGTTTGTATCACGACAAGGTCACCTTAAGCCTCACTCCTGTTAAAAGCCTTTGGACCCAAGCACGCAACTGTTAAATGGACTATTACAGCGGAATCAGTACAAGAGAATAATAAGCACTCTCCTTCCGATGAGCGGCCCTCCTTTTAGCCAAAGTTTTAAATAAGCACTCAGGCGCTTCTTCGAAGAAAAACAGTGGTTGAATAACTCACGAAGAAAGAAAAAACTCGATTGATCTATTAAGAACTTTATTCGATGTTAAATTTTGCTGGTGCAGCACTAAACTGACAAAACTTCATGAGAATGTAGCACTAAATGCTACCAGCCGATATATTTAACTGGATTAGAAATAAATAAATTAGACTTGGAAAACTTTGGAAAGTTGAGCTTTAACTTAATGGTTAAATATAAGTTGTACGTCCTGACACAAACTATTTCATTTCGGAGCTTCTGAGAACATAATTAATTGGTAAAAGGACTCTGTGACGTATAATTCTGTATCTAACGGTGCTTGTAAGTTCAAATAGGCTTTGCGGTACAGGCTCGGCGGATTAAAAATTACTCGCCCGGTCACTCCTCTGGATTCCAGTCCACACAATTTTATTACCATCACCAATTGGTCGACTAGGTGGCGCAAAAATCTTAATTTAATCACAGAGCGTTGTGTAGAGAAGCTAAACAAACCCGACCCTTAGTAACTCGAGGCCCAACTTTACATACCCCGGTAGAGGTCCTCCTCTCGGTTGAAATTGGCCTCCACCACGGCTCACATTAAAGCTTCCCGCATTAGCTCTTGATAACGCCTTGACGACATGCAGTATTCTCTCATCTTCATGACTCGGTTCAGCTATTGTGGCTGGATTTGTGGCAGCGCGAACTAATAGGAAGTCAAGTGCTTGACGCAGGGCTACGATCATAGCGGCTTGATGGTGAGCAAACCTGAACTGTAACCTTAGAAAATAACAAACAGTAACATTCTGACAAACTGTGGGGTACCCGTAAATACTAACAAGCAGCAAACGGCTTCGTGCTACGTGACTTAGTAGAAATTGAATAATATTGAAAGAGCTTCAAAAGGAACGCGTTAAAAATATCAAAACATTTAAAACATATGAAGAGTTGTGAAAGCGCTCTGTATAAACTTTGGGGCAATAACAAGATTTAGTACACACTAAAAAAGTGGATAGCGTTGAAAACGCGCTCTGATTGGCTACTAAAACTCCGAATATCCTTCGCTATTTACTTCCGAGAAACTCGCGCGAGAATTCGCCCGAAAATATTGTAATCGTTGCGAGAGTAAATAATTAAAAATCATCTTTTTGTACTATATTACCCGATTGTTTAAGTATATACTAAAACAACTATATTCACATCAGTGTCAGTAGCTTGCGGTGGATTTTTACCTCGTCGCTTTGCGGCTCGGTAAATATCCACAACTACCCACCTTCACTTTGGTAAAGAGTTGTCAATTATTTCTGAAATCAGGGAATAACTTCCCAAGGTATTAACATCCGATTGTGCCGCCATTGAGCATGATGGAATTATCGCATGTATAGTTTTAGACAAATCAAATCACTACTGCATTTCAAATTTTAAGCGTTTAAAACAAAAACTAATGGCGGAATTGGTCTGCGTGCGCACAAGTGTCCTTACCAGTCGTCCATTTTGACGATCCCATTTTCAGATTCTACTTTACTCTGACTAAACATGAGCAGCTGTAGAGGATTAACCATGGTCATCTGTTTACACGATACAGCGCGGGTACGAATCTACAGCACAAATACAACATTGTGAGAAGCCTTTCTGGTATGCTGGGGAAAAGACGCTCGCGTGAACCGCTCCAATGATAACGCCTGTCAGAGGTATCCTCACTAATGTCGTTATTTAAATTAAGCTCATTTAGAGACACAACAGGACCGAGGGTTCTTGAACAGACAGTGCGAGAAAAAGAACTCCTGTAATAGACTTTAGGACCATCAAACACTACAGAAATCGCCCGATAACTTTTGGAAACCATGAAGCACACCTAAAAGCTTACCTTCTCTCCAAACACAAAGAACGGAGACGGGAAAGTCTGTTCCCTGTTGGAGCAGTTCACTGAGGACTTGTGGATGAGCGCGGCTTTGCCTTCTGTCGTTAGTACTTTGCGTTTCCCTCGGTGTACACAGACATTAGGATACATACCCAAACACAACAAAGCCACGACCTGAAGATATGGAAATAACTAATCACTCTCCATTCGAAAAATACTACACGGTTATTAGAGCCGGGTTATGCTGATTATGACAAGTTCAGTCTTCAAAATCAACAATAGAGCAACTCTTGTAAAACCGAACGAACCGCTTGTTTGCACTTCTCGTCAACTATTCACCGTTGCCGTTGCAGGGAAAAATTTGAGTTCCCTACGGCATGCGAGCCACGCGAGAAGAGCCAAGAGTCTACACTACCAAGGCTTTATTTATTATTTACAACTTCCTCAACTCAATTTTTACTTCGAATGCTGTTGATGAAGACTTGAAGACTTCGAAGACTTGTTGATGTTTTTAGCCTTGGAAGTAATTATACGTCTTTGTCTGAGAAAAAGTACACTGCACGTGTGTGAAGTCAAACCAAACTTAGGCTAGATGCGAGATGTTAGTGTAGCAGAGCGGAGAAGTCAATGCCGGAATAAACAACAGCCAACATCAACCACAACAACCGAAGCTTAAACGAGAAATAATTGATGTCCGAAGGTCAGGGAAAAAAATCACACAAGTTAACTTTCCGCGATAGTCGAAGTGAAAAATCCAAATTACAAGAAAAACGACACTTTGACTAAATTAAAAAAAAAAGGATGTTGATAACATGAGAATAATCTGACAAAGTTTGGAAAACACAAAACGCCCATAGACTGCAAAGTATGTGACATCTAAAATTCCTTACCATGTCCAACTTGGAGTCGGGGCCGCTGTAGTTAAATGGCTGTGGGTGCATACATTCTGCAAAGGATTGGGATAAATGTAAGTATTTACCAGCACAGATACCGCCAAATAGTGCAACACGAGCTTCTTCTTGAACTACATTATGACAGTAGAAATCAAAAAGCGAGTTAAATGAACCCGACATATTAACCAGCAGTAACAGATAAGATCATGGTAAGCCAACGACATCACTTCAAAACTAGCAGAGTAATACTCCCACCTACAGCCATTTCAGAATAGTCTTGAAATTGGGTCAGACAGGGTAAACTTTCGCATTTGCACAAAATCACAAACTACCTAATGTTTGAGCCTCCACGGCATCTCGTAATGCAGTTGAGCACGCCAAATATTGGACTACTGGGGTTTTCGCCCTACATGAAATGATTTCAGTCCACAAAAATAAGACCAAATAAACCAGCCTTCAAGCTCACGGACTTGTGATTCTTTCTTGTTATTCGCAAGTATCTCCCAACCCTTTGACCAATAAGAGTGACTGACATTTAATTTCTCCTTACAATATCACCCCGAATCACATATTATGGTCACGAGAATAAAGGAAACGATCACTAATTAACGAAGCTCTTGATTGTTACGCAAATGTTCTACTAGTCAGCACCTAAGGAAATGTATCGCGGGTAGTGTGGAGGATATGCATACTGAGTTAGGGTGTAAAGGGTTAATTAACAGTCACTTACCATCTGGAAAACCAGCGTTACAAAGAAGATCTTTCAGCTGAAGCTGTAGATAAGATAAAAAAAGGAATGAAAGCAAACTAATGGACGTAAACAACATTTTAAGCTAGTCAATATCAATCGGAGGCTTATTCCACCACAGATTGGTGGGACTGCGCACAAATGGTTTGACCATTGCAGTTTTACCTTAGCCTCCGATGTCATGCGAAGGGTTGACATGTTCAACTGACGACTCTCGCAAAACTGATACTCAGCAGATTCATCTTCTACTGACCTACGTTAAAGAAAAAAAAATTATAGCGAACCGGAACACCTCACGGCAAACACATATTTTAGGTCTGGCCTTGAAAACAAATGAAAAATGAGGCTACCAAAACGGCCGATAATTTTCGTCCTTTCTCAGGCAGAAAGAAACAAGAGTGGTCGCAAATTCTTTTTTAAAATATAGGTACTCCATACGACATAGGTCGACGTCTGTTCGGGTTCGTATGGATGGATATTTTCTATCCACGGGGTAGATAAACACGAAGCCCTCCTTCGTAACAGCTCCCCTATCTCGGTCCACCCTGCAGAATCGTTTCCTACGTTTCCTGCCCTTCCTCCCCTCTATGTAACTTTCAGTATTCTTCTTATTATTGCTAACAAGGCTGTAGTCCTGCCTCGTCACCTTAATTGCGTTACCTGGCATCCTCCCAAGCCTGATATGCGCTGAGCAACGCAATGTGATCGCTGTGACGTGACCCTGAAAACTGTTTGTGTACCCAGCCCAGTCTCCTTTGGTCAGTTGATGTTTCGAAAGGCTCAGGGAAACTGGTGCTAGCAGCAATAGTGCACATGGCATCTCCACAGCTGAGAAAAAGATGGCAAAACATTGATAAGTAAATTTGTGGTTAAGACTTAAAAGAACTTAAAGAAAGTGTCTTAAATTATGTGCACTATCCTCCGCCCTGCTTCCCACAACAACTCGTGGACGGAACAGTGGTCTATCTCTAGCCTGAACCTAGCTGTCAGTTAGTGAAGACTATAAAATGGCAATCAAGCGGTCGCACGGCAGTCACAGCTGTCGCTTTCGCTCGTCTCCACTCCATTGACTAAGAACCATGGACAAGTTCGCCTATCGCGGGAAATCCAGAAACTCCCCCCCCCCCCCCAAACCATCCCCCGTCTTCCGAAGCTTTCATGGCACCTGACGATCAAGCCCTACCTACTTACACTCTAAGTATTTTGTCTTGTCAGAAAAAACAAAACAAAACCAAAAAAAAAGAAAATAATAAAAGACGTGAGCCGATACCTTGTCTCTGAGTCCTATAGACCATGCCAAAGAACGACTACGACAACTCCCTGAGAAATGTTGCACTAGCTTCAGAAAGAAATCATACCAAAGAAAAACAGCAGTACTACTCACTAAAAGATGCATCCAAGAATGATCATCTTGCCAAGCCGTGGTTCAATGGGTAATTTTGCCAGAAGGTAACCAAGGGGAGTGAGATTTAAGTTTCCATCCAAAGCCTCCATGTCTACACAAAACCATTTATATCGTTTATCAGAAATGGCTTGTCATACTTAGTAATACTCTCCCAGAAATCTGGCCTTTCGAGATTTAAACCTTGCTAGCTGCAACTTTCTTCAGTTAAGTTTATTACAATCACTACATCCGACCAAAAACAAGGAACAGGATTCCGTCCAGTCTACCAAGAATCAACTTCGCAACTGACAAATGAATAAAGGGGTAAGTTTCTAAAGAAACTGTGGTGCTACGTCGGTGGGAGAGTGTAGCAGGTAATTTAGTGTTAACAAATGAGTTGAAAACGTTAATTAGCCACCGTAAAGGGTAAAAAAGCTGACGTTTCGAGCGTTAGCCCTTCGTCAGAGCTCTGACCTTTACGGTGGCTAATTTACGTTTTCGACTCATTTGTTAACATTTAATTACCTTCGCAACTGACAGCCGAGCATGAAGGTGGAATCGTGCTTACTGGCAATCTTCGCCCAGTGTACCACCCATTCATCCTAAAACACCTGAGTCGTATTTTGACTTTGACAAAAGTTGTCTTAATCCTTTCTCTCGCACGACTTGGAAGCTAATTTGCTTCCTTTCATAAGAAGTTTTAGCAATTTCCCTGGTGAATAACTTTGGCGGGTCTAAAACTGCGACGTCAGGAGGTATTAAAACGTTTCATAAGCATAAGTGCTGAAGCATCAAAGCTTAGTTTAAATAGAAAGCATTGAAGTTAAGTGCATCCTAAACTGTAACTGCAAGGACATTCGTTTTGTGTAGCGCACAAACAAAACATGGCACATACAATACAAGGTCACTTGAAAATAGATTAAATTTTTTTGGACTGAAGTATTCTTGGTTTTTCCTTACTACGTAACAACGAACATGGCTCGAGTCACCGAGGGTAAAACTGTGGAGGAAATAGTCTGAACGTGAACGAACAAAGGTAAGATTAAAAGATTGAAAGAGAGTTCAAAGTCATCAAGGATGCGAGTTACCGAGAGTAAAGTTACAGTAAACATATTTCGGAATTTCACGAGGAGATTGATTTTGTTTCAAGTCAGCGAGGGTTCAAGTTATCACCAACAGTGTGCCCACTCTATCTATTCCGAGAGCAATTTACCTTTTAATAGGGCAATAGACTCTGCCACTGCATCAAGCGGGGGCGGCTCGATGGCTTTGTTCAAAAACTCTCTGATATCTCCGAGTTTTAGAAATTTGATGGTGAGAGCCAGCTCGTGAAGTGGTGTGCGCAAGATCTCTGGTGTGGCGTGTTCAGCGAGTCTGTCAAAATAAGCATAAAATTTCCAAGTTTGTGATTTGCAATCCGTGATCATCTCCACCATCCTAAGCCATCCCTGCCTCTTGTTGGTTTAGTATGGCCTCGTTTGTGTTTTTCTATCTTACCAAACAAATATTTTCAGTCATTTAACATCCTTCTAAATCCACTCCATCCAAAACCGACTATCCTCATTCCGTCTTGGTTAATAACTGCTTCTTTTGTGTTTCTCTATTCTACCAAATTGATATTTTGTATTCATTTTTAATCCGTGATAATCTTCTTTATCCTTTGCCATCCTTTCTCCTTTTGGTTACAATTATCTATGTTGCCTTTCTACTCAAAGTTCTCCGAAATTCAAAATGTTGACAGGTGTAATCATTAAATCCTGGGAACATAAAAACAGACAAGCCAATTTCCCCCTCAACTTCCGCCAGTAAAGGACCTAACATTAAAAAATTTTGGAAATTTTTATCAATATAATGGCAGATAGAGGGACTTCTCACAAATTTACCTTGAAGCTCTTGTTCTGCTGCAAAGATGGAAAGCAAATCCTGGTCTGACTCTGCCTGCTCGACCACGCCTCTGTTCCATGTTGGTTCTGGACGCCCATACAGTGGCGTAATTTGTCATGTTGTTGTGTGAGGTGAATAATTTTACTTTGGCTCTGATGACGAAAGTAATCACCACGTAAGCTTTTCAACGTTTTTAAAGCCCTGCATTCTTTGGTCGTGCTAAAACATGTTAATATATATAATTTTTTTTTAATTAAGCGAGTCTTAGTTCCCTGTACATGTTCGGGATCGAAAAAAAAATTAATCTGCATTATATAAAGACCATGGACCTTGGTCAAAACAGTGAACCGTTAAAAGAGGTGCAAAAGCAGGCCTGTTTAGTAACTCACTTGACTGAATCAATGACAAAAACAACATCATCAATTGTAATACTTGTTTCAGCGATGTTTGTAGAAAGAATTATCTGCAACAGAGGAAAAAAAACCAACCTTCTTAACGATAAGGTCAACAGACCTGCAAAACAATTAAGTGGGATGCCTGTGGCAGACCACGTTAAACTTGGAAGAGTCAACATGAAATTTATTCTTTTCCACGTAAATCCACAGTGACTGTAGATAACGACCAACGCGTCCCACGTTGACGCCTTGCGGCGTCTTGTTTTTTTTTTTTTAAAAAGTACTCAACGCATTCTGACAATACTCTACGGTGACCATGAACACTTGTACAAAACAGACCAATTTGAGTACATGAGACGAGCAATGAATCTCATTTAATTTCTCTGTCACTTCTTCATGCTTTGATTCTAAGCATTCATTAGCTACATTCAAGTTTGTTGGAATTCTCTCTCTTTTCTTATGTCAAGATTGGTTAAGTGACCACGGTGTAAGCAACACTTACCTTTGTGACTCCTTCTGGAACGGGCTCAAATACTCTCCGCTGGTCTTCTCTGGGGATCTGGGAGTGAAGAGGAAGCAAGCGATACCTGCTACTCACACCTGAAAGGACAAAATTTGAAATATTTGAGAAATCGAACCTATGAAGACAATCAGTTGATAACAGTAGGTAACTTTTTGGTTTACCAAAATTTAGTCTATCAGGTTGATTGCCAACTCTTTGTTTCAATTGCCTTCCGAAGAGGCTGAACAGTTTCTGTAGAAAACAATAACTTATAAATCTGCACAGGCTTTTGACTGTGATATAAACAAAGAAGTGTCCTGAGTCCATTTATTTATCAGTTATACATGTTTGAAAACTATAGCACACGGTTCATTCCCTGGATTTTATGTTAACATGGAATGTCTTTCCTTAAACTGAGTGAAAGTTTCGTTTTAGTACTGAAAAAAGTTAAAAAAGCCTGTAAAAATTTTGACTTGATAAACAAATGATTGATCTTACAAAACGCACACGGTGAAGAGTTTTTTCAGCAATCTTTGATTTTCCAACCAATGAATGTGATTTTTCTAATATTTTGGCGTAGGCTCAAATTAATACGCTGAAGATCCCCACTACTGACGCAACCGAGACTGTATCGTTTCCTCGGCGGCATGAGATCTGATAGGAGGTGATGCATTTTCTCAAATTGAAGCAACACTCGTCAGTATGCCGAATTTCACCTATATTAAGGGCGTTTCTCACTTTCCATTCTCATTCTATATGGCCTTATGTTCCACAAGAAAAGATTTAAACAAGTAACAGGTCTCAGCCTCACCAAATTGTGGATGCATCTTCAGGTGCTTGTGAAGTTTAAAAATTAAGTTCCACCCTGGAAGGAATATGAGGACAGCTCCAGGAATATTCAGGCTGGATATGTAGTTAAGCAAAGCCTACAATGGTCAGATTTGACGTGTTATTGTCTTTTTTCATATACAAATTCGACCAAAAGATAGAAATGAAATGCAAGAGCAGTTTATAAGATGTTTAGTTCAGTATATTTTCAATAATACAACTTATCGACGCTACTTGGTGCGGTCTGGGTAAATTCTACTGAATACGCTTTTCGACGGTTGGGTTGGAGAAGCTTCGATAGAAATCACGGATTACACTCCGTAACCTATTTATGCACTCACTACTGATCGTCACGAATAAGATATTTTGTTTAGTATACGACAATGATAATGATAAAAACAACATCTTTACCTCCACAAGTTCAAAAGACATTTCTTTTTCACTCAGTTGTGCCAGCGCATTCTTGGTTTGGAAGGAATAGTCCTCACTGCATGTTAAGTTACAATTTTCCTATAATTATTACAAAACAATAAATTATAACTAAATAATAGGAATACGTTATTCGTTTGGCGCGATTTCCAGTAATGTCCAATCGCGCTTTACAATTTCCATTATATAAATTCGATAAAAAATATGAAACTTTGCAGGAAAATTACATTTGCAAGCCTTTTTCTTTGTATTGTTTTTGTTTGTTTTAGAGCATTTCATGACTTAGGTTGGCCAGATGCCAACACTAAAAATAGTTAAACTTGGATCCCAAGACATTGATGTGCTCATCATAGTTACCTCCTCATCATCATCCACATCGTCTCTCTTTTTCTTTTTATCCGGAAGTGGAGGGACAAAATTTAACATTTGGATCACATCTTCAAGGTAATATTCTGTGAAAAAACAATTTAAAGCTGAAATATTACTAGTTTTAAAGCTGACCTACAATTACAACAACTATAACAACAATTCAGACCTAAGGAATTACTACTAACAGCAACTATATACCCTACCTTGAACTGGAAACGATCTTCCTTCTATTTCCACAATAGGACAGTTGCCAAAATATTCTGTAAACATCTGGGTGTCAATAGTGGCAGACATGAGGACAACTCTGAGGTTTGGGTATGCTTGAATCATGTCACGCAAAATCACCAACACAAAATCAGTCTGCAATTCAAAATGAGAATGTCTTCCTTCAAAAGTTTACCTTTTGTTGAGCCATTTACTTGTTAACACAAAAATTAATTACTACAGAAAAGTCCTATAATCTTGAAGCTCCTAAAAACCAGTGATACACCAGCACACAAGTCCTTTCCAAAGAATTCGGCATTTAGTAAATGGACATGGGGTAGAGAAGGATATCTGTAGTTCAACATGTCAAGACGTCAATGTATAATCACATATTGGTCAACAGAGCATGTAGTCCAAGTACATCACAGAAAATACTTGCATGAAGCTACTTCTGAAATCCACCGATCATAAACAACACCAGTTCAGACCATGTGGCAACTCCAGCCCAGAGCTTTGAGGGGAGTTGATTTTTGAAAGTTGATTTTGTCACTGATATTAAGCTTTTCTGTTCTATCCTCGTCTCAGCCACATCTCAGGGTTGTCGAAATAGGCTGAAAACAGCATATTTCACTCTTAAATCAGAAAAACCTGCAAGCTATTCTGAATGCTTGTGGCTCAATTTTCAGCATGGAAGCACGAGATTGTGACACCTACTTTGCCACAGTCAGGTTACTTATAATTAAATCTTTTTGACAACCCTGACATCTTGAGAGAAGTTAATGGCTGCTAAAAAGTAGCTCTACTACACTATCATGCCTCTCATTCTGACAGATTTTGTTGACAGTTTAGGGTGTTCCCATTTGACCGACACTCCGGAATGAAGAAAAACACAGCATAATTCTAGCATTTGTGAGGCCAAGACCAATCAAGTAAACTACAAACACACCAAAAAACCTACATTTATATCTCGCTCGTGTATCTCATCCACAACCACATGAGAAATTCCATGAAGACCATTTTCAAGCTTCCTGAGAAGAACACCTGTGAGGTAACAGGCAATCAAAAAACAAATACATAAATAAATAAATGAAAAATCTCAACATAGGGTACTTCAACAAGACTTATCACAGGTTGTAGGTATGGAAAAAGTTCCCAAACATTTTGCTAGAGATTGTAGCTCTCTATCAATATGACAACATGGAATCTACTGGTATTTGTTTTATAGGAAAACATGCAAAAGTTTGTTAATGGTTGCATCATTTATACATCTCTAGATCATAAGTAAGAACCAATCAAAATCACTCAGCTTACCAAAAGACATCTAACTACTCAAAAGGGATTAGCTTGTCTTTGAATTCTACTGCAAAATTTTGAGTTTTCTTTGCCTTGTGACAATTTATCAAAATCTTTCCTCAGGACTTACCAACTGTGCAGAACAGCATGGAGGCATGGCTTCTGGGAAGAATAGTATCAAACCTAACTGAATATCCTACACTGGTGCCCAGTATCTCAGCTCTTTCACTGGCCACTCTTTCAGCTACACTCACAGCACTAATACGGCGCGGCTGTCATAGAAATCCACACAACAAAATTAACAGAGAACTTTCAGTGTGATCACTCAACTCTTACCAATCAACCTCTTAACCCTCCTCCCCCCCAAATTGATGAGGACAGATTTTCTCCCCAAAGTTACTATCTAATATTAAGCAGACAATGGACGAGGATAAATAAAAATATCAATTAGGGGATCATTAGTTCTTCTAACAACTATATCTCCAAAATAACATCATAAGTAGAATTATATGGCAAACTGTACAGAGAATTGTGAATATGAAAGCGACCTTCGCAGTAATGAACACTACTCAAATAGTAGTGAAAAGAAGGCCTGAAAAAAATTCAGGCCTGTACGGGATTTGAACCTATGACCTCTACAATACTGGTGCAGTGTTCTACCAACTGAGCTAACAAGCCAACTGGGAGCTGGTCAATGTGTTGGTTACCCGTGAAGTGGTGAATAAACGGTTATGAATATATGGAAGTCATATATTTGAACTGCTGTTAAAGTGTTCATTACTGCGAAGATCGCTTTCATATTCATGTCTTTAACCGCAGTTAAAATATATGATTTCCATATATTCACAACCGTTTGTCTGTTTGTATGGAGAATTATTAAATAAATGAGATCTTGGGAATGAAAGAACAAAGTTTGATGTAATACTCAGGATAGCATAATTTCCAGTTAAGTGATACATTGAGGCAAAGGTATGAACCATCATATGAAGAATGGACCTCTTGGGAAACAAGAAGAAACGCAAACATAACTTTGATCTTAACATTCACCAACCTGAGTGACTACAATACAACACTCAGCACCGTACCCTGTCTCAATGTAGTCATCGAGAATGTACTGTGGAACCTGAAAAAGATGATGTAATAACAAAAAGATGGCGTAATATTACCACACATGGAAAGAAATAAGCACTTTGAAAAATATCAACAAAACATTGAACAAGAAAAATCTTAAATATCCTTTTCTAAACCTGAGTAGTTTTTCCACAGCCTGTTGCACCCTTTATAACAACAACTCTGTTTGTCCTGATTGCCTCAACCAATGCAGACTTGTACTGGAACACAGGAAGTTGACTTCGCTGCTCTAACATGTTTTTATACACATCAACATTTTGATGTTTCTCTCTGTATTCATTAAGGTATTCCTGACTTGTTGGAATAGGTTCCTAAAAGAAATTGTTTAACAGTTGTTAGAGGATAATTCAAAATGTATCTTTAATAACCCTTTCAATTAATATAAAGGTGAAAACTAAGTATATCCTCTTTACTCAACCCGCAGCTTCACTCAAGAATACATTTTTTGGGAACACTTGCTATTTCTTTTATCTCCTGCAGTGTTGGTATGTGAGATACAGAGGGCACATGTGCAAAAACAACAAAACTGAAAAGAGAAAAGGGCAGAAAGGACACCGCAACAAGAAGATGGTGTGAACAATAGTTTGAAGTAAGGAATTTGCTTTTATTTGGTTCGTAGTCAAACATCTGTAATCCATTGCATGCCCACTTAGAGATACTAGACTTGGACAACTTTGAGTGTCACTCACTTGGTAGTCTTCAGCTCCTTCTATAATCATTGGCTGGTTTATCCATGGATTCCAGTTCATATTTGGTTGAGTCCATTCCACTATTCCAGAACCTGGTTCTGGATTTGTCTCTTGAAATTTGACCATTCCAGGGGGAAGGACTAAGGATACAGCTTGGTTTGGGTCCTGGGGTTAATTAAAACACTTGTTTTAATAAAAACATATTAAGTTTCTTTTACTACCATTTCTGCAAATTTCTGGTAATTTTTTAAATTTATAACCTACAGTTGCTGACTATTTACCTAGAATTGGTTAATATTTTAATCAATTGGATTAACAATGATGGATTCACATCCTTTAAAGTGCATGTGTCAGATCTTTTTTGACTCATTCAGGAAGTCCTAATGACGAAATTGAAAGAGGCAATGATTTTTGATTAACTTCCACCTGCTTTTATCCTTTGAAAATAAAAGTAAATAATAAGTGTATTTCACCTCTTAAATCACTTAAATAAAGGTTTGGAAAAATCATCCCATATTTGATTTAGCAAAGAAAAGTTAACTTCAAAACAAAAAAGGGGAATTTTATTGTCAATCAGTAATATTCCTGTTTCCTTGCTAGTGACAGATCATACCTCACCTTTGTTACTTTTCTATTCCTTTTTACTTTGGGAAACATTCCCTCACTGGCTGTCTGTCCTCCAGATGCTTATTAACATTTGTACTTTATTTTGATCATGAAAATGTTACTAGATCACTCAGTCCAAAATCCACCAACATTTACCTTTGCACTGGAGTATGTCATTGAACTTAAAACAAATGAAACTGGTTTTCAACCTATTAAAACTTCCTTTGTGTTTCAAATGTCAAAAAATGCACCTTGCTATTACCTCAACCATCCAAAATACTCCACTCCTCTTGTGGGATTACTCTCCTCAATCATGAGCTATAATAAAGAGATGAGACTACACCCTTGAAGCTGACACACTTTGTAAAACACCCCTGTCAAGGACAAGAACAGCATCAGATGCAGATGGTGTCAGATTTAACAACACTTGCATCATATGCATCAAAAGGCCATCAATATTTAAACAATCACAGAGCCTTTTGGTACATGCTATGCAATGCCAAGCTACTTTTGGTTATAACAGGGAACCTTGATAGATGACAGTTCAGTGTGTATGCATGCAATTTGCAATTAAATCTGGCAGTATTTTTTCTTGCACCTGCAGCAAGTAAGAATACTTGTATTAAACATACACAAGATACAAAAAGAACTGTCAATTGAGAGTTTTCAATCAAGGTTCTACATTGAAAGACCTTTACAATTTCAAGCTGGTCAAGCACAAGCCACAAGATTAGAATTTAGAACAATTTTTTTTTTTTGGTTCAGTCTTCAATTAGTTAAAATTTTGACAAACTACTTTATTATTTTTTCTTTTTCTTTTGTCTTTCATTCATCATCTTGATCTAAAACAAAGAAATAAAAACATCTAGCAAGTTTGAAAACTTTCCTGCCAATATGAAATTTAAACTACAACATGATTCAAATACTGGTCATGTGGCCTGTGGTTGAGCAATTCTCAAGAGAACCTTGCTTTATTTACATGGCCATCAACTGTAAAGAACCAACAGCGTGCTGTAAGATGAATTCAACTGGATCTGATACTGTTCTTAAAGAGGCAGTACTGAACTCAGGGCAGAGTCAAAGACTACCATCACTCAGCAGTCTCTTCCTTTACCCAAAGTTGTACACAAAAGTTGTAAAAACTGCTTGTCACTTCAGGGATGCAGTCTTTCCTCTGTTAAAGCTCATGAAAGAGGAGAACGGTCCAACAGTTGTGACTCTAGTTCACTAACATTTTTTTTAAACTTTTGACTTTGCAAAGTGGAGTGGACTCTCTTGAAGGAAAGATACAGAGTATAAACTCCATATACACACTGACAAAACAAGGCAAAGAATCTTGATCAAACAAGCAGACATTGTATAATGAAAAAAGTTAACCAAGATTTCAGTTACTCAATATGAAGGGAGCATTTCAATTTAGTTTCATTACACCAAATCCAAAGACCTCACACCAACCAACAAAAAAAACATGTATGAGCACACTGTGCAGCAGAGAAAAGAAACCAGAAAGAATTTTTGAACAGAGCTTTTTCCCCTTTTTTTAAGCTGAACCCCTTAAAACCCCAATATTCAGGGTACTATTTATTATAAGTGATTGCTGAAAGAAAAACTTGATGCTTCTTATATAACATCCTATGTTCTTCCTGATGACTCCCATAACAAAAAGCAGTCTTGAAAAATACAACATGAATTGGCTATCACAAATCTATCATTTGTTTTTTTCCACTGTTAAAAATAACATGCCTGGATATTAGCTAGAGTTCTAAAATTAACCTGAGGAACTGGTTGAATTTCAAGTCGTTGAAGCAGATCTGACACTTGCTGTTCCATCTCAGGACTGATAGCAACATCATGAGGTTCAATCTAATTTGTTGAAATGAATAACAAAAGTTAAGAAAGGTAATTTTTATTTCACAAGAACTTGCAATACATTACATTACCATGTTAAGAAAAATGATAGAAAAAATTACATCAATGAGAAAATAAAAGGGGTTCTGACAACACAAAATAACCAAGGAAATTAATAAAAAAAAGGAGGGGTGGTAGCTCCGGTGCCTTAAATTATTGTTAACAGTGTTTAGATACTATTTTATTATTAATAATATTAAAAGAAAAAAATACTCAGTTGTGATTGGTTAAGATAAATGCAGTTTTCAGGTAATTCAATACAGAAGAGAGTTAATTCAGTGCAAAGAAAGTAACAAACCAGACATTCTGATTGGTCAATAATCAAACAAACTCACAGATAGCCAATCAAATGAGAGCCTTAGATGTTGCAATATTTGGCTACAATGAAAATTTGCAAGCAAAACAATAGCTGGTGTTTTAATTAGGTTTCCTTTTGCCACTGCAACAACAATACAGCAGCTAGCTGAAAAACAGCTTTAACAATGAAAACACTGTAAAAAGCACTGCTTTTTGGGTGTCAGTTCACGCCGAAATTGAAAATAAACATGGTCAAACCTCACAAATGACGATTCCATTCCATTGAAAGTGATTTGAACACAGACTGAACAGTTCCTTGAACTGTTTAGCCTGACTTTGATTTTATTTGCGCCTTAAAGATGTGAAAATATCATTGTATATTGCTGTTTTGATCATACGCGGTTGTTTTGACTAAATGCAGTGGTTTGAATAAATCATTTTTGCACTTGATGTGTGCACTTTGCTTCAACATAATCATTATAAGCTATCTCGTATTTTTTCATGTATATTATTAATATGTAATCACACGATTTTTCTCAAGCAATTTGGAATAAATAAGCTCTTATAAATTTTTTCAAAGACCACAAATTGCACTCGCCCTACACACTTGTGCAATTTTGTTAGTCTTTGAAAATGCTTATTTATTCCAAATTGTACTCAAAATCGGGTGATTATCTTTTCTAAACTAAACTATTTTTGGTAAGCTATAAGTTATGAAATAATAGAATAAGTGTTAGGAGTGTAGAGGAACATATGTATGATAGATTTAAACATTCTGACAGTAAAACCTCCTCACAAGTGCCAGGGGGCCTGGATAGCAGCAGAAAGAGGACAGGATAGGTGGGGGGACCCTATGTCAGTTTAGATAATGCAATATTGAGGAGAGGGAGTATGAGTTTCCAAGAAAGGTAAGGTTTGTACTCTAGCCAACTAGCCCACCCAGCTAGAGCTTATCTGGTTTCCATAGCATAAAGCCAGCTAGAATATTATTGCTTTATCTGGATGGGATGCCAGTTCATTGCAAGGTTACATCCCAGCATTTCATCAGGCTTCCTTGACAATTTTCCGGTACCCATTCATACTTCTAGATGGAGAGAGGTACTGTGACAATAAAGTGTTTGCCCAAGAACACAACACAAAGACATGGCAAGGACTCTGATTCAAATTTCTTAACCCTTTAACTCATTACAATACCCAGCAAACAGGTAATAAGAATACTCAACTTTATCAGGTAGAAGTTGTTATCTTGATTTAACAACAAATTCTCAGAACTAATTTACAGAAATGTGTAACAGCTGGAGGGGAGAATTCACAAACAGATCTTGGGAGTTAAAGGGTAAAACCCCTGTCCAGAGTACTAACCATTAAACATGTAGGCCACCATATCTTTCACCATAGTTAAGAAAACATTGAATTTCTGTTTTATATCAATGCTTTCCACTCAGGTTACAGCAATCAGAATGAGCCAGTGTCATCTCAAAAGATGTTTGCTTACTTTTTAAAATATTGATTCTCCCTTCACCAACACTAATACCAAACTCAGCCACAAAGCACTCACCTCATCTGTTTTTGTTTTCTTTGGTTGAACTTGACCTGGTTCAGCAGCCTCCAACACTCCCATGTGAAACAATTGTCGAACAAGACTTAAAGAAGTGTTCTGGGCAGCTTGTTTCTTTGTGGAAGCATGTTCTTGAGCAGAAATAGCTGCAAGTAAATTCAATTCACTAATCAGTCTGTGTAGTACATATATATATATATATTAATCAGTCCATCTATTCATCCATCCACTGATCAGTCAATTAGTAGGAAGATGAAAATTAAATTATAGTTTTTCTTTCCTCCTTGTCATTAGTCAAGTTACCCAGTACTCATTCTACATTCTGCCAAGGTTTGACTTCTATTGGGAGCACTCAGAATTCTTTTTCTCCCATTATGCCCCCTGTCATTCACTGAAGAACATCTTGAAATTTGCCATCTTCTTTTACATCACCATTGGGCAGAAGTGTTACAAATCTACATTCCTGTCCTAGCAGCATGCAAGTTTCCTATATCACAGCTCAGTGGTAGAGCATTCAAAGTACTAATAAGAGGGTCTTAGGTTTGACTCCTATATATTTATTATTTAGGAGCATTTGGGGTTCTTTTTCTCTGAGTATGCCACTGCCATTCACTAAATAACATCATCTTTCATTCTGCATTTTTTTACAACATCATTGCAGCAGAGGCAAAAAGCCATGTTGTTCATATTAAAGTAGTTAATGTTCATTAATAATTAAAACCATTCAAGTCTCTTTTCTATTTCTGGCACTTACTTCTTCGATGAGACTTCACAAAAATAGATAATTCAGCAACAAAATGTCTAATAAAAAATAACAAATCAGTATGCTTGCATAGTATTTAATCTATTTAGTACCTTCAGGAAAAAAAACTAAATACCAATCACATTAATCATGATAGTGCATTCCCTCAATAAGCACTCCTTCAAATAAGTGCCCACCCTAACATTTCTTTCGGGCAATTCACACGTCCAAAAATATAAAAAAGTATTTTCAAAACATTCCCTCAGGAGCAAAACCTAGCCTTTTGAGAAAACTAGTCTACATTTCTTCTTAAGAGTCTGGTTACAAAAAGTGTCTTTTAAGAGGACTACAGCATGTGTACCTGTTGTGGTCGGGACCCCCAGCAGAGTATTTGAAATCAGCAGGAATTCTGTTCTGCTGCAGATACTGATGCAGCCGAGACTTGGCATTGGCTAATGTCCAGTTTCCATGAAGATGAGCATTTAGATCCACATCTTCAGCCTAGGACATAATAAATGTAACCAAAGATTTTACATATGTATATAAATAATACATATCCACCATATCCAACCAGGTTTGCAGTTCTCTAAGGTCTGATGGGAAGATATCCCTTGGAACTTGAGAATTAATATTTTGTAATACTTAGGTTTAGGAGGTAAAACAAGATTTTTATTGCTCCAGAGAATCCCCTATTCAGAAATGAGAATCAAAGACAAACTTGATGAGTGTTTTATTTTTTTTTATGGGAGGGGAAGGGGGCACATGATAAAATGCCATTTGATTTAGGACAGACAGCTAGATTCTCCCTCCAAGTTGTCCTGTTTTCCCTTATTTAACAGCTGAGAGAGTAGTAATTGTTGCATCAAAAGTCACTCAAAGCTTTATTCCACCAACCTCTCAAGTCTTAGTCAGTAGACTTACAGATACACACCTCTTCAAACTTTCTTTTATTGTACAGGCTATAATGGTAATCTCTTTGGCCAGCTCCACTCCAACTATCCATTTGACTTGTACCAGGTGCTGTTCCACCTGTACAGAAAAACAAATCAGCTGCACCATTAAAATTTTTAAGTCTAATTTCCTCCTGGCTAACAATCAGTGACAAGATTGTTGACTTTCTATCACTGAAACTTAAACTCTAAAAGAGCATACCAATTTCATTCCAAGTACCTTTTTCACCCTTGCTCTCTATGTACTATATGTACTTTTTTTTCTGTGATTATACAATATTGAATAAGGTAAGGGGTATTTTATCAAATTGCCCAGCATTTCTAAATACATCATTTCTAAAGTGAAAAAAATTATTTGAGAAAGTTCACAACTGGTCACTGTATGGCAGCAAAAAAATTATTCTGGTTTTCACCTTTATATTGTCAATTTTTTATGATTTATAATGGTAATTGAACTGAGTGGAGTGCAATTTGGGCTGAAATCATACGCATGATTTCAAAATCAAATGAGCGTGCAGTGCAAGTTCAATTTGAAATCACAAGTATGACTTGGACCAAAATTGCACAACACGAGGTTCAATTACCACTTTATTACATCCATTTTGAAATCACCCAAAGACAGGACTTGGTCAGTTCAAATATTTTATTGATGCAGTACTGAACTGGTTTGAAATTAAATTCATCCATTTTTGGGGGGAAAAATTGGAGTTTTGGAAACAAAAGTTGCAAAATTTGCCACATGATACTCTTTGTCTTTCATTTTCCTGCAATTTGATTGGTTATTTTAAACAAGCCTCGAAATCTGATGGGTTGTTTTGTTTTTAGTGTGGCCTGCTCATTGGCTTGGAAAAAGAAGCGATTTAAAGCAAAAAATGGTGCAATTCAAGAACAAATTGCACCATCTAGAGCCAATCAGATAACAGGGATCACCAGTGATTTCAAAATGGATGTAGTAAAGACTTAAAAAAAGCTTACATAAGCCTGAAAATTGATCAGAAATAAAAACTTTATTGTGATAATTTTGTGGTTCTGGGGTTGCTTGTTTCTCCTGAACCTTATCATGATTAGACAGTGAATGATTCACCTGTCAGTATCAAATAAAAGAGTTCAAAATTGTCTCCCTATAACTTTCCAAAATGTTGAAAAAAATGGTTTTGTTAAGGTGACAGAGTTGTTACAGTCCCACTGGAGAATGAAAATTAACTATGCACAAGCAGTGGATTAAACCAGTTCATAAATGAACCACAGACCTTGCTGCATCATAAGAAGTGGTGGTTGTGATGGAAAAGGCTTCCCCTGTGTTGGCCCTGATTGTTGGTTTTGATTTTGCATTAGCTGTGTCGGAGGAACTGGTGCTGCAGATGATGGAAGCTGCTGTTGAGATGGCATGGAAGCTGATGATGATGTAGGTCCTTCTCCCTGTTTTGAACAAAAATCACCTTACATGTTAATCTTGGAGGTATCTCATGTGAGCCTTATTCTTGCTTCAGCAATGAAAGAAAAACCATTGACAGTCACATATTTCAATAATCACCTGTTATCATATGACCCGTATGGCCCTCCTACTCAGTCAATATGTAGATATTCTTTTAGGGGGTGTGTATGTAATACCAGGGCAACTTTTAAATTCCTGAGTTCAAACTAGTTTCCTTTAACAACCCTGAGTTTGTTTATGTGATATCAAAAAAATTTATCAAAGGGTAAAGAAAAGAAATTATTGGCATAAGTTCACAACTGGTCACTGTATGACAGCAAATAAAAATATTCTGGTACAAAATATTGCAATGGTATCATGAAAACAAAGAACAACCACTTTTTCAGTGGCCACGGTCCACTGGATTGCAATTAGTGGTGTAGGCTGTAATATAGAGATTTAGCCAAGCCTAAAAGCGGAGCTCGCATTTTTTTTCCTGCACATCTCAAGGGCACAATGCCATGCCCTGGCCAGGACTAGAACCCAGGTCGTCCGACTCAGAGCCCAGTGCACTGACCACTGGACTACTGAACAAAGCTGTGGTGTTGGCATGCCCACAGTACATTTGACCATGCATGCTAAAAGTAGCACCTTGTATGGTCATATGGTTGTATGGTCATACAGTCATAAATCCAAATTTTTTCGGCTTAATAGGTTAGTATGATTTTGTATAAAGATGGCATATCATGATGATTGTCAGGGTAGACATGGGACAAGGAGAAAACAGACGAATTATTTAAATGGAAGAAGTCATCCCGGTATAGAACTAGCAACAGTGCAGGTTTTCTCTGTGGAGAAATCGAGGTTTACAACATCTATCAAAAAATATCCAAGAAACTTTTTTCCTGACAACTGAACATCAATCCAACATATGCAGTAGACGTCTTCATTAAAAGAAGTCCACATGTTAATGTGCAGTGTTAATTAATAACACTTACTAATAATGATGAAATAAATTATGCTACACCATACAACTCACAAATAAATCATCTGGAAATGAATCTGGAGGAATAATTCCAGCTCCGATCAGGAAACCACAGAAATCCTTAGCAGCATTAGTTTCAGCATCTTTCTTGCTGGTAGCACTTCCAAGGCCCACATAATCAAATCCATCTATTTGAACCTGCAGTTTAATAATCGGAGCGATCGAGTTTAGAGAAACTTCAGGAAAACAGATCTTTTCATATGCACCTCACAGGTGGCCAAATTTAACCTGTGCAGTATGTTTTTAAAGGAAAAAAAAGCTTCAAGAAAGCTAGCAAATTCAACGTTCGCTGGATGTTTACCTGGAATTTGAAAGTTCCCTGAGTAGAAGGTCTTTCTGTGTAGACAGGTCTGGTTTTGCGTTTTCCACAAAAGGCGTAGAGAAAGTTCTTGAACTGAGCGGCCGACATTTTGCCGGGACCATGCGAGCATGCGAACGAGGCGACTTGACCTCCTTCCGTCTTCTTTTGACAGGGGTAGGGAGGAAAAGTAGTTATTAAAAACTCTTGTTATTTCAAAAGTAAAATTGGTTTTTGTGATGCTTATATCTAATAATTAATTCTTATTTAGAAATTAAAGATACTCCTTTTGAAGCAATGCATGCAATGTTTCACTCTTTTTTTCAATAATGACTTTCGTCCTTCTCTACTCTCCTCTCCTTTGGGATTCGTTGTATCACGTGACTAAACGCTTTATTGGGGCGATTCCGAGGAGACTACAGGCGATTCGCAAACCCTGTGTGTTTTGCCGTCTAGTCTTGTGGTGAAGAAATATTCAGAATGGCTGAGGTAGATTCTCGTCAAATTGCTATTCTAGAAACCGTCGAAGATATTCAAAACCGTCGTGAACAGGTTTTGCGGCGCTATGCGGAGTTCAAAGAAGCAACTCGGGTTCGGCGCCAGCGCTTGGAAGATGCCAAGCGCTACCATCAATTCAAACGTGATGCTGATGAAGTGGAAGCTTGGATCAATGAGAAACTTCAGATCGCTTGCGACGAAAACTACAGAGATCCAACCAACCTTCAGGTAGGTTTTGAAAGGATTAAGTGACAACTATGGTCAATACTTTAGTGCTTTATTTGCCATTTAGGATTCAAAGCTTGCTCTCCTTCGACAACGCCCCAAGCAAACCTTTGTCGAGAATACAAAATTTATTCGCTTGATTTTACTTGGTTTGATGCAGATTGTGAGTAAAAGATCGGGTTTTACATATTTTCTGACCTGTTTTTGATAAAATGTTCCTTGTGTGTAGATCTTATGGAGAAATAGTTTTCACAACAGTTTGTGTCACAAAATATCACGCTGGAATTCATGTGCGTGACCAGACATTACTTAGACGCCACACAGCAGTTTGATTGATCAAATTTAGAAATTCGCGATCACTCTTCCATGGCGCGATGGGATATGAGATTATCGAGTGCGAAATCATCTAAAGGAAAGTGCCACAAGAATTATTATGTGAACTCTGGTCTGATCTCAGCAAAGTGCAACCATATATACTATGCAAATTATTCAAAGCACGCGCCACGTTCGAATAGAGCAGCTGGTTACTAGAAAGCGCCAGAAACTCTGATTAATTAATCTTCGCTGAGTGGCGTGATCAACTCAATCGTGCTTTATCATCTGGTTTCTTAGATTGAGTAATTCGTGTAAGTCGCAACGTTTTGAGTCGGAAAGTTGTTTTGCTAATCTGCATCTAATGTTGAAACGAACAGATTTTGTGAATTACTACGTACACAATGCATGAATTCAGATTTTGAATAAAAAAGTAATGATAAGCAGGGAACTTGAAGAGTGCTGCAAGAATCATCTCCCCTCTTACTCTCTCTTACTAGCAATATATGAGTTGACCTAATCAAGTGTGTATAGTTTCAATGCCCAATACTTTGATATGGGGTATACAATTCATCATCATTGATCATTTAGCCATGAGAAAAGAACAGCAAAATTTTGTTTGCACCAGCCCATATCTCTTTGGAGTTGAAACAAATCAGTTATATGAATAAATTGCTTGTAAGTTTTGTTAACTTCCAAACTAAATGGAGAAAGTGCAAAGTATGATCAATACAAGGATGCTTTATCTGCTCTCATGGATTCAAAGTTTGATCTTGTTTGCCAATGCCCAGAGCAAACTTTGGAGCAACTTCAGAATACCCCGCAACTCATTTACATGTCATTGAATAAGAATAGCATCTATTGTGTTATGCCTCGATCTTCAAAGCCTCCCTACACATGTAAGTGAGGCGGACCAAAGTTGCAGGGTATTCTGAAGTTTAGCCCAAACTTTTGTTGATAATACAACATTTGTCTTATCTCTGATCAGAGTTTAAACTAAAATATTATATAAGTGAATTATTAGTAAGTTTTTTTAGCTTCCACCTGGTCTGAATGTAGCAAAATTTTGCAAGATTTCCATATAGCTCTATATTTCATTATGTTTACTGTTCTTTGATTAAGGAAACAATGGCAAAAACAACAGATTGTATTTGGGACAATGGCTTTGTTCTGGAATAGTCTGGGAAATGAGGAAATACCTCTAAAACTTCAACAACCTCAACATCAATGCTTTTAAAAAATGTTTTTAATATACATATCCATCCAATTTTTATGAACTGAAAAATTTTTATGATTCGAGAACATTACCAAACTATACAAGGCTAAAATTTACCTTAAATTTTTACTTTTCTTTCTGATAGTGTTAATGACACATTTTCACCTCAATGTAGCATACAAACCTTATTTTGGATGCAAAATACAAGTAGCTTGGGAAACAATCTGCAAAATGTTTTGGTTTTAACTATGCAATTGTCATCTTTGTGTTGTCCAGGGTAAACTCCAGAAACATCAGGCATTTGAAGCAGAGATTTCAGCTCACAGCAATGCCATTATTGAACTCCAAGAAAATGGTGAAGGCATGATCAGTGAGTCCCACTATGCCTCTGAACTTATCAGGGTGAGTTTCAATTAGTGCCTTTATTTTGTTCCTAAATACTACATGCAAAAGATATCCATGCATTTTGATTTCACTTAAGATATAAAACACAGCTTGCAGAGATGAGGGAAAACCCACAGTTTTTCCATTTGAAAGCATTGCATTTCCCAGGAAGGAGGTTCATGCAAATTGTGTAACTTATACAAACTGTGAGATTAAAAGGGAGAGTAGAGAATCAAAAAGTCTTTAAAGAAGGGAAATGAAACTTGCCTTTGCCAAAACATGGGAACAAAACTAACAAGGTAATAAGGTGAGAAGTGTATGAAAGTTAACAAATATATGTTGTTAAATGATCAGAATTTACCCTTGATTTCATTTCAATTTACATTTGAAATGAAAGCATGTAAAATGTTAACAACTGAAAGGGAATTGTGCAACAAAGTAAATAACAATAATAAAATGAACTTGACTGTAACAAGTTTATATGAGAATTTTAATAGGCTTTCAATGATAATTTTTTCTTCTACTAAATTAGAAACAAATACTCAACACATCTTCAAATGATCGTTTCTTCAACAGGAACGTCTTGACTCACTCATCAAGTTATGGGAATTGCTGCTTTCCAAATCAGCAGAGAAAGGCCGCATGCTTCTCTTTACTCAGAAAAGAGTCCACTTCTTGCATGAAACAGAGGAAGTTATGTCATGGATTTTAGAAAAAGTGAGTCCTGAAATATACCTGTAGATATTTTAAATGCTCATTGCAGATATCTTTGCATCAGTAATATTGTCATTCCAACCTTGGTAATAAGAAACATTTTCATTTCAACTTTTTTCCTTGTGGATGTAAATGTAGCAAACTAAAAAAAAAGGACATGTATATTATTCAGTACTAAAAGTATGCACAATATTTTATGCTTAAGTAAAGTTGTTTTTTGAATAATGTAGGGTTTCTGCATTTTCCATGGATTTTCAGTTTCATTGAAAAGTCTGTTAGTAAAATTGTTATTGTTTTGTTTATTATTCAGGAAGCAATTGCCACTTCTGAAGAAGTAGGAAGAGATTTGGAACATGTGGAAGTTCTTCAGAAGAAATTTGAGGACTTCTTGAAGGATATTCAGGCAAATGAATCAAGGGTCACATACATCAATGAGCTTGCACATCAACTTGGAGATGAGGGTCATCCAGATATAGAACTGATCAGTACAAAGCAAGCGGTAAGAAGTTAAAGCTTAGCTGGATAAAATAAGCTTGAATCAGGTATTAATGATTCAAGGAGAACTTATTTTATAGCTCTATCAGAGGAGCATGCAATGTGATGATAAATCCTTGTAGAATTGTCTGCACAGGGTGACTTTTTCCAGAACAAGCAAAAAGGAAATCACATACTCTTCTCTGTTTTTTGAAGTTAAGCAAGTTTGTTCAGGTTGTCAACATGTTCAGTGGACATACATTGTGCCGTTTCAGGATTGGGTACCTGGAATGTTGTATTTCTGTTATTGTTCAATTTAGTTCCCTCCTTCAAATATTGAATGTGTCTGTTAATAGTGCCTATACCCTTGAAGGTACTGCTTTTAGGTACATATCCTCAACTTAAATCAAACTTTCTGCTTGTACATGAAAAACTTAATAATAGAAGCCTTTCATGCTAGCCCTTTAATAGACATGCCTTCAATTTACGAGGATTTAATACATCTTAAGTTACTGGTTTTTTAATTTTAGGAAGTTAATGAAGCTTGGGAAAGGCTGAAGATGCTGGCACTCAAACGTCAGAAGAGACTGGCTGGTGCCCAGCAAATACACAGCTTCTATCGGTAAGAAGCCATGTTATTCTTGGTAATACTACTTTTGCTTTGCTCTTACTGGAGCAGACTACTTTTGTGCTACATAAGCTTGTAGCATTGCTTTTTTGAATCGTAAAATAGGGTTTATGTCAAAAACGGTTATGGCAGAAGGAAAGTTTAAGGTAACAGGAAAAGGTTTCAACTGGTCAGAATGAAATTTACATGTAGCTCAGGTTATAAAAACATAGATGGAGATTTTTTATACATTGGTCAGAGAATTCTTGAGTCCTTGATGTCCACTTAGCACCTTGTTAATGCAAGCCAAGGTATAGAATCTGACTTTGCAAGAAACTTCTTTTTAGCACTACAAGATCTGCCTCAACTGTAACTGAGTCTCTGAACTACCACTTTTATTACTATTTTCATTGTAAACAATTGAATTAAAAGTGCAGCTTATATTGTCTTACATCAGCTGTACATGTATGCACACGAACCATAACACTGAAGCTGTAACTTAAATCTATTTTAACCAGTGATGCTGATGAGACCAAGAATTGGATCAATGAGAAAGACAAAGTTCTGTCATCAGATGATTATGGAAAAGATCTGGCCAGTGTCAATGCTCTGTTACGCAAACATGAAGCTCTAGAACGAGATTTGGCTGCAGTGGAAGATAAGGTTACTCCTATTTTCCTCAGAAAGCTGACTTTTATATTTTACTAATTTAAACAGATATAATCCACAAAAAAAACCAGATTTGACTGTATTCAGATATCAAAACTGACCAATCATAACTAGAAAACATAACTTGTGTTTTAAAGCCAATCATATTTCGACAAAACATAGCAATCAGTTTTTGCAAACCAATCTTAAAATGCTAGAGAGACTTATTACCCTTCTCTTGTCTCTGATAAAGACTTAAACACAGATTTTAGCTCTATCAGTCACTGTTAGCATCAACAGTCCTCTTCCCTTGCTCAGGCAATAAGACTGAGGTTAATAATTTCTGATTCAACTGACTCCTGAATACTCCTTTTCTAGGTCACTGCCCTGGGTTCAGAATCTGCACAGCTGCAAGAGGCATATCCAGAAAGTGCAGATGAGATAGCTGCTAAGCAAGATGAAATTGTAACTGCCTGGGGAAATCTTAAGGAGAAGGTGCTGTTCAAAGTCTTTATACTGGAGCTCACTACCCACGAATCTGAGGGTGAAATCTGAAGGATCAAGGTTTTATTCCTCTTGGGGTCTTTGAATTGTTTTCCTTTGTCCCGCATTCATGTCAAGATAAAAAATGTCCTTTGCTTTTACATTACCAAGCTCAAAATTTACCACCCTAGGTATCCTATTTATACAATTAAAATGCTATTCTCGGTTAAACATTTATTGTATGTTTATTATTTATGCAGTATGAAGGATCCCTTTGAACTTATTGTCATACATGTATATATGGTATCTTTCAGTCTGGGGTGCGAAAAGCAAGGTTGGAGGATTCTTATCGTCTGCAAAGGTTCATCAGTGACTACAGGTGAGAGGCATTAAGAGCTTTTCAATCACTATGACTTTGCTTTTGTACATTGTGGTCTGCTGCATGTACATTTAGGTTCAATAACAGCCAGCTGGAATAGTCTTGTAAGAGAAATTAAATGTGCTTTCTGTTGTCAAGGAAAAACTATCTAAATTTCTCAATAACCAACCTGAGATTCTCGTGTGGTTGCAGTGTTCATACATGCATGGTGTAACCTTTCAGCTTTCATCAGGTGATCAGGCTAACAGGACTTCTCTTACGAAAATGCAAGCTGTTTTGAAAGGAAAATGTAAAGCAAAGGCTGTTCAGTTGACAAAGGCTGTTCTGACTGCACCATATCTTAGACTGATAATTTTATTCACGCTTATCAATTGAAGGCATGTTTTTCCAGCTGACTCACACCAGTATATGTGTTCTTACTTTTCTTCAAACAACTACCTGTATTTTCACCCCATGATTTTTTCATTTGATTCTAGGGACCACATTTCTTTTATAAATGAAATGAAAGTCTTGATCCAAAGTGATGAACTGGCAAAAGATGTAGCTAGTGCAGAAAGTCTTCTGGAACGTCATCAGGAACATAAGGTGAATGTCATTTTTACCCTTGACTCATTTTCTCTTGAGGTCTTCTTGTTAACATGCAATTCTTTCCTTGTATCCATTAGGGTTATATTGATGCATCAGAGGATGGATTTAAGAAGTTTGCCGATGATGGAGAAGAACTTGTCAATTCCAATCATTATGCTACTGATGAGATCAAAGAAAAGGTACTTAATAAAAAATTTCCCTGTTTTTTTCCATACTTTTAGCAGTGTATGTGTTCAACAACAATAATATTATAATGTAATAAAATATGTGCTTATTGTTGATGGTGGTGTAAGATAGGAGATGAACTTTGTTTGTTTGTGTCATGATAGAGTCACTTTGTTGTAGATGGTGACATTTTGACTGCAATACTGCTGGTCTTCAGCAGGTAATGAGGTTGATAGTTTACGTGTCTATCAACCTCATCACCTGATGAAGAATAGCAGTATTGCAGTCGAAATGTCGCAGTCTATATCAAAAGTGACTCTATCATGAGACAAACAAGCAAAGTTCATCTCCTACCAATAATATTAAAAAAAGTTAATATATCTTTGTAATGCCCTGAAGGACACCTGATGTGGTTATGACCTAAATTGTTTTAATTATCCTTTAATTTTAAGCTGACATTAATTGGCAAGAAAGTGTTTACTCCAAGTGGTTAACTCTATGACCCCTAAGAGTGACTTGCATCTAATTTCTCCTTACAATATCACCCCTGAATCACACATTATGTCGCAAGAATAAAGGAAATGTTTAATTACTTAATTGTTAAACACATTCTCCTTGTTAGCTTTTAGCTTTTGTTAGCCTTTCTCCTTATGAAATGCATGTAGAACAGTATGAAGAATATGCTTTTTGATATTACGGTGCAAATGTTTAATAGGCAAGCAGGTGTTTATTCCAAACATTTAACTTTGCTCTCCCTTTAGCTTGCCAGTCTGGAGACTGAGAAAATGGAACTGTTGGAGCTGTGGGAGAGGAGACGTGTGCAGTTTGAGCAGTGTATGGAGCTGCAGCTTTTTAATCGGGATTGTGAGCATGCAGATGCCACTATGTCTAAACAAGAGGTTGGAACACATTTGTCTGATCTTGTGGTATATCATTTGACCCTGAAAATGATTATTCTGGTCTTCAGGAGACCTTGATTGATCATTTCTTCTGAAGCAGGCACAGTGTACCTGTTTGTAATTTAATCTGTGGCTTTAACCTGCAACATCAAATGAGTTTACTCATAACAGATGTTATAAATGTGCCTGTTAATACCAGGGCATTGTGAGCCTTAACTCGTTTCATTACAGAGCTAAATTCAGTGATGTTGTCATCTTCACTTTCCATAAGAAAAAACATTTGTGTTAACTATTCGGTTACCAGCAGTATATTGATGTCTTCGCAAGATTCACCAAAATACAGTTTTATTGTGTCTTCAACAAGGAAAATGCTTAGGAATTGTATTTCTGATCCTAGAACATTTCAACACTGATATAGAATGAAGATGAAGTTGTACCAAAAATACATAGATGTTTTGTTTTGTTCCTTATGTATCACTAAATATATGTTGTGGAAGTTGTTTTTATTTACTGAACATTTTTAACAGGCCTTCCTTGCTGATGATAACCTTGGCGATTCTCTCGATGGAGTAGAAGCTCTGATCAGGAAGCATGAAGACTTTGACAAATCTTTTGCTGCCCAAGCAGAGAAGATCAATGTGAGTACATTACAGCAGTTAACATTTCTCGTGAAATTCACCAAGGATTTTACTGTACCTTAACTAGGTAATAACACACAGGGACAAGAGCTTTGTACATACATGTAGCCTGACTTTTCTTTGATGCCTCTAAAGCTCATTGTAGTCAAGTGAGCATCACAGAGGTTTTGATCTTCATGGAGAGCTCAGACTTTTTTCCAAAGCACCATTTATTTAAAACACATACCATAGGAAAAACTTCTGGACTACACAATATTTTAATATACAACAAATTACTAATTTATGCTCCTTTGTTCCTCCATCTTTCAGAGTATTGACGAGTATGCAAACCGCCTTGTTGACAGCAATCACTATGCCTCAGATGAGGTGCGTGAGAGAAGAGATGCCATAATGGAAAGGCGTAATAACATTGGGGAGTTGTCCAAGGTGCGCAGGTTGAAACTTGAGGAATCTCGTAAACTGCAGCAGTTTGAGAGAGACTGTGATGAAGTAAAAAGCTGGATTACAGAAAAGCTGAAGATTGCCAGTGATGAATCTTACAAGGTGAGAAATAGTATTTTTGCTCACACAAAAACATTAGGATTACCCAATATCTGGCTCTACCTATAACTACTTGTATAACAAGACTACAGTTAAGCTTTTGAGGCCTTTGGCATATTAGCACATCTTCATTTAAAGGTAACATGGTTGAGGGAATACAAGACAGTTCCACAGATTCTAGATTGGGTCTTAACTTTCAAGAGTCCTTCCAACCTTTTAAGTGTTAATATGGTGCTATTTAATCAAGGAAAAAGTCCTTGATTGCTTTTGGAAGAATTTTGTAAAATATGAGCAAACCTCAAATGTTACAACTGCAATCCATACACAATATTACTGTAAGTTATTGTTTGTAACAAAATACCACTTTTGAAATCTTTAGGATCCAACCAATCTGCAAGGAAAGATCCAGAAGCACCAAGCATTTGAGGCTGAGTTGAATGCCAATCAAAGCCGGCTTGATGCAGTTGACAACACTGGTGAACAACTGATTGGAGATGAACACTATGCCTCAGATCTAATCAGAGAGAGACTTGATGAACTGCATAAGTTGTGGGCCTATCTGTTTGAGAGATCAAACGATAAAGGTACTTTACATGTGACTTATAAAACATTTTTGATTCAAGACATTACAGATATCCTTACAGGTCCAACGGTTACAATAGGCCATTTTACAGTTGTGTACTTAGTTGCCAAGCCTTTGATTTGGAGTGAGGCTGAAGGTGACCTTGTTGTGTTAGAGACCTGAATCTAGTTAGCATGATAACAAATTAATTTGCATTTCAAAAGCAGCAAGGTTTGTATCATAACATGGTCACCCTTAGCCTCACTCCTGTTCAAAGGCTTGGCAACCAAGCACACAACTGTAAAATGGACTATTTGGAGAGTGGTGAAGCATACCTGTACACATAAAGTAGAAAATTACACTTGCGAAGTGTTGATTGAGGCATTTTTTCAAACCCTTTGCATTTTCAACTAGAGTTTCAGGACTGGAAATAACTCTTTACAAAAACAATTAAACAATTATACTGGAATGTATATAGTAGCTTGTGGGGATATCAAATGAAGTGTAAACTGCATAAGCAAATTTTTGCTTCTGCTTTAGGGCTAATTGTGTTTTTTCCTCTTATTTGGAATTCAGGGTTGAAATTGAAAGAAGCAGCACAGCAACAGCAGTTCAACCGGTGAGAAGTGACACAAAACATGTGATCTACTTTCCCTTAATACTACGTTTACATGTATTTCAAGACTCTTCTTGTTATATTAACCTAGATGTTAAGTCCTCACAGATGTGCAGAACAATAACTACTCTATCATCACACTCTGAGAAATGTCTTGTGACATCAATGTTATTGAATGCATTTTGATATGTTATGAACTTGTTATCATGCAGAGGTGCCGAAGATGTTGAGTTGTGGTTCACTGAAGTTGAAAACTTGCTTGCTCTTGAGGATGTAGGAAAGGTATGTTATTTTGAAAAAAATAATAAAACCCATACCTGTACTTAAATCCTAGTAGTTCTTTGGTTTCTCTATCTGGATATGATTATGAGGAATTCTGAAAAAAGTTGCTTTTAATTACAGGATCTGACAAGTGTGCAAAACCTCCAAAAGAAACATGCCATGATAGAGGCTGATGTCATAGCCCGTGCAGTAAGTACAATCAAATATAAAGTTGCTAGGCTGGTTATTTAACCAAAGTGAAGCTGTTGTTTAACGTACCCCTTTCTAAGCCATCTCCAATTTAGCTGAACCTTTAGTGGAGGGACATTTATTTCATTATATCAACCTTCTCAAAGAGAATCCTTGAGGTCCTCTGCTTGTGTAAAATCGTGGTTTGATTTAGAGCTTGTACTGTGTCTAGGCTGATTTTGTGAAGACCACCTGTCATCACATTTGAATTGTTCTCTGTTTTTATGAATATTTTATCACTGATGCAACCATGTAATATCTTCACCTTGATGCTTTCTCTTCAAATGACAAGGACTGTATCTGTAGTGACTGTCTCTTTTAGCATTGATTCAGGACATTTGAAAATATGGCTAATAGTTATAGAAAGCTAGGGTAACATCTCTAAGATAAATGTAAACTGTTTCAGAAATGAAAGTGAGTTGTTCAATTTTTCATTATATATTCTGTTGTGTTGTTCCCCAGGAAAAGATTGAGGTTGTTAATGCACAAGCTGATTTATTTGCGGAGGCTGACCACTTTGATGCTCCTTCCATCAAAGAAAAGAAGGAGGTTTTAAATAGCCGATACCAACAGCTACAGGTGATAATGATAATGAAGTGTGTGTGATTGAGTGGCTCAGGGAAATGTCCAACTTGTAGCCTTTACTAATAATATTAATACAAGATGATAAGAATCAGTGCTCCAAGCTTGACTCCAGTGAGTCTCCTGACAACAGTCACTACTAGAGACAACAGTCATCTCAGGACTACAGTACTATCATCCAAAATGTCAGACTCCATGATCATATGTTTTTTTACTACACAGTATTGCCAAAAGGAAAATTCAGTTGCTGATAGCCATGATAGACCAAGATTTACCCCAGAATTTGTTTTAAACTTTATATTTACAAAACTAGATCATCTGATGTCCTTTTCTCAGGAAGTACTTAACATTACCTCCCATCTTCCTCACCAGGCTCCTCTCTTAGCTCGCAAAGCAAAGCTCCAGGATGCTGAGAGACTTAAACGATTCCTTCATGATGTTGAAGATGAGGAGGCATGGATAAGGGAGAAGGAACCTGTTGCTTCATCCACAAACACTGGTAAGTAAATGAATAGCAGATAATGATACAAAATAAAGAGCAAAATGAAAATTGATTCCAGTGGAAATTATGATGATTGCTTTCCTGGGGTATTAATATAAACCACTTCAATGTAAATGTAAGTGGTCTGAAAACAAATTGAAAGTCCTTGAAATTTGCTGAAGCACTCAATTTTTACAACTATGCTTTCATTATCCAAACATGGTCATTTTTTAATGGTTTTCTCTGTTATTAAAAATGTTATTGCTGAACAGAAATGCTCCCTTAACTGTAGACCATCACCTCAATAGTAAACTGAAAATTAAATGTCTTCCTCCATAGGCCGAGATTTGACAGGAGCCCAGAATCTGTCAAAGAAACACCAGGCTTTAATGGTAAGAACAGCTGTACCTGAACAATTAAAAAAAATGTTTTAGTAAATAAATGGGTTTGTGGCCAGAAGCTGAAACAGTTTGCAGATCTTAGCTTAAATCCATTTTTCAATTTTAAGTTCACTATTATAAAGTAATCCCAGAGTGTGTTTTGTCTATTGTGAATATTTCAATCAGTTTTGGTATGTGTAGCCTACAAGCAAGCCCTTCTTTTTTAGGACTGAGGCACAAGACAGTTAAAAGCCTCAGTCAAAGCAGACTGGCGAGAAGTGTGCAAGGGCTCCTCATTATCAGTGCCAGAGCATTTGCAGACCTCTTGCCAGTTAACATTGCTCAAAGCCTCAAACTTCTTGCTGAAAAAGAGGCACTTGTACAATGATTCATCACCAACTTACCAGCCCATTTCATCCATTTCACTTTGCAGACTGAAATTGCTGGTCATGAACCACGTGTCAGAGCTGTTTGCGATAATGGTGTTCAAATGATAGATAATGGTTAGTTCTCTTGAACAGTTGTTCTAAAGAATGTGTTTTCTTTTCAATTCATATACTTTTCATATACCTTTCATATTCTGTCAGTACTTTTTTGTTTGACTTAAATGTTTTGACTCATTTTTATTATGTTGTGTTTTCCCTCAGGGCACTTTGCCGCTGATGAGATCAAAGAGAAGATTGATGACCTTGACCAGAAATGGCTGGAATTCAAGGTAAGACCATTCCATGACATTTTGCATTTCCGCTTTTATTAACCATTTAAAGAGTATTGATCTTTCTAGGATGTGTTTTGACAATTTTTTTACTATTACTCCAGGATAAGGCACATGTGCGAAAAGGACATCTGGATGACTCTCTTCAAGCTCATCAGTATCTAGCTGATGTTGCTGAAGCAGAATCCTGGTTGAAGGAGAAAGAACCAATTGTTACCAGTGATGACTATGGAAAAGATGAAGACAGTGCACAGGTAAATATCTTTGTTGTTTTCTTATCAGTCTCAGGGTTGTCATTTGTACCAGATGTATGATCCGAAGTTTACAACACAACATTCTATTGGAGTCTGTGGACATGCTTCCCCCCCAAAAAAAATTTCAATTTTTGACACTGTGTGAGACTGATTTCTAGCTTTCTTGGCCATTTTGACCAGCTTTTTTTTTAGCTAATGTTAAATTTAGAATTAGTTCAAAAATACTTATTTTCTGTGTCTGATCACAGCTCACAGAGTACCTGGTGTTAAATTGTCTGACAATCGAGATGTTACTGTTGCTTATGGGCTCCTAATGACAACCCTTTGCCTTGCCAGTAGTTTTCTTTCATGTCATTGTTTCCTTTTGAACAATGAAGTACAAGTTTTGTTGAGTGTATCAACTAATACTTTGAACACTTTAGGCATTGCTTACCAAACACGATGCCATCATGTCAGACTTGAGAGCATATGGAACTGTTGTAGATGGGCTGAGAGAACAAAGTCAACACTGCAAGGTAAGAGTAAGCACAGCATAAACATGAAGGACAAAAAAAAAGAATGAACATCAGATTGGATTCAGCAGTGGTATACCTATTTCTAATGTTTCCAGATCAAATTAAGTTCTGATACTTTCAAATTGTGTTTATCGTGTGGAAAGAGGAAATGGGGAAGGGGGGGTATCCAAATCACTACAAGGTGTAATCAGGGTTGCATTAGTGAAAAAGGAGAATTCCACCAAACCAAAAACTTTGATACTGTTTCCTCTAAGTCAGTTACAGTTAATCTGTACCTAAATTTAAGGGGGGGGGAGGAATCTTTGCATCCACCAATGTTTATTTTCATGAAATTATCTCCCTCAGCCTGCAGCTCATGTCACAGATATCTCTGACAAGGAATGTGTAGTTGCTCTTTATGACTATCAGGAGAAAACTGCAAGAGAGGTGTCCATGCAGAAGGGTGACATTCTGACCCTACTCAATTCTAGCAACAAGGTAAGTCCTTTTTTTTTTTTCGACGTTTGCTGTACATTTGGTTTAGCTACTCTTGAGGAAAGTGGTACATATATGAACTTCGTAATGGGTCTTGCTCACTGTAGAGTCTGTGTGGCTTAGTGTTAGAGCATCATAGTGTTGAACCCAAAGGTCTGAGGTTCGATTCCTCATGGGGACTCAGAATTTTTTCCTTGTCCCATGCTTGTGATATGACGAAAAACATCTTTCTCTACAATTTACATTGTCTTAAGCCCATTTCACAAGAAAGACCAGAAAGCATCCAAACTAGGGAATACCAAAATTAAGGGTGAGCAGAAGCAGTTGCCCAAGTACCATTGATAGAAAGAAAATACTACAGCATAGTTGGGAAGGTTTTAAATTATTTACCAACGCGAAAAAAAATTTGTTAGGGTTTAATTTAACTCAAGCATTACCAAGTGTGATTTATCATGTTTTGCAATGGCCTTGTTAGGTGTCAGTTGCAATGAAAATGTTAAACGCTTTGTAATATTTTAGTGGCAACCATTGATTATGTGACACCTTTGATAAAATCTTGTGCACTGATTTCAGGATTGGTGGAAAGTAGAAACTAATGACAGACAAGGTTTTGTTCCTGCGGCATATGTCAAGAGGATTGACTCCCACAAAGCCTCACAGGACCTTCTGTCGCAGGCTCCTGAAGTGGACACTGTTGCTAACAGACAGCAGGCTTTGGATGATAAGTGAGTATCAGACTTTGCTGTAACAGTTTCATCCTTCCAAAGATTAACCCTTTATTCCCTAACATCAGAACACATATTCTCTGAACATTTCTTAACATGCTGACAAAGAGAATTTGCTTTACAATCAAGAGCTTTTTTATTTGGTGATCAATTCCTTTATTCTCGTGACCTCCAAGTATGATTCAGGGGATAGATTGTTGGGAGAAATTAGATGCTAGTCATTTTTTTTTAACAGATACCAAGACCTGATGGACAAAGGCGAAGAACGTAAGAAGAAATTGGAAGATTCCATTCAAAGATACAGTGTGTTGCGGGATGCTCACGAACTGGAGTCTTGGATCAATGACAAGGTTCGTGTATTTTGCAAAGACTTGGCAACTACAAACGTACATTTGTCTTAAAACATAAACACACAAGAGTAACAATTTTCTAAAATCTCTGACAGCGAAGAAAGCTAAGATTATACTAACACACTCATTTATTGGGTCATATCGCCCACTTTCCATAAGGCTTGCTCGTTATCTGATATGTTTATAATAGAATACATTAACATGACGGACCTTTTCTAACTTTAGGAAGCAATTGTCACCTCAGAGGAAATCGGAAAGGACTACGAACATGTGGAAGCTCAGCAAAAGAAGTTTGATGACTTTGAAAAGGTACAATGTTTCAGCTGACAACATCGTTCGTTAAGCAGTTTTGTAATTGGGTGTCGAAAAATTATCCTAGGTTGCATTGGTTTTGCTTTACTTCGCTCTGTGATTGTCCCAGAAAACTCGTGTCGTCCTCTCGACCAATCAGATTCAAAACTAAAACCAATCGCGTCTTGGCCACTTGTATTTTCCCGCGCTTTAGGCTGTGAACTTGCTTTTACTTTGCGTTCTTATTGGCTCCTTGTGATATTTTCCTCTCCTCTGATTGGCTGTTGTGATTTCTTTGATTTTTGGTTTTACGACACTCAATCGGAAACCCTCGATAATGTTCAACATAACTAACCAAACATTTGCTTATCACGCAGGATATGATTTCTAAAGAGGTTCGTATCAGAGAACTGACGTTACTGGCTGAGAAACTAAAGATTGAACACTACAGAGAATATGAGATGATCCGAGAGATGATTGAGGTGAGGAATGAATAATTGTGTTGTGTGTTTTCAAACGCAAGCAGACTGATATACGTTGCTGAAAATATGACGACAGAGAGTGCACAGTGTATTAAGCGTCACACTCTCTTCTCTGTTAATATTTGGCTTTCTTCATGCCATTTATAAGTCTTAACTAAGAAACATTGTACGCTTTCTCTCTGAGATGATTCCTCCACGCAGAAAAAACCCCTCTTAAAGTTTAGTCGGTCGTAGTGCTTAACTAGTATTGAGTGGCACGGGTTCGAATCCCGTCAAAGCTTGAGTTTTTCCAGGATTCCTTTGTACAATTGCATAAATTGTAGCCCACATACCAGAATTATTGCTCTACTTGATTTTAAATCCGCAGTCAAATGAAATTTCTTTCATTTCAAATTGTATCTAATGAAGAGAAGTTGCGTTAGAATATGTGTCACTAGAGACTGTGTGTGACCTTGTCTGAAAAGCGAGAAGAGTTGACTGTATCACCCACGAAATTTTAATACGCATCGATTGTTACAATGTGAAGCATATTTTTTAACTACAGGTGAATACAGTAACTGTGGTTACTACAAAAATCCTTGTAAGTGACTCATCAGAGTTGATAACGTCTGTCCCTTTGTTTCTGTAATGCAGCGTGTGGTAAATTTTGGAATAAAAACATTATGGCTTTGTAGTTGTAAGCTGCTAACTGGTATGGATTGCTCGGGTCAATAAACAATTCATCCTATTTTTTAATGGCCTTTAACAGAGGCTGAACCAGAAATGGACCAATCTTAAGACCATGTCAGAGCAGAGGAAGGAAAATTTGGATAATGCTCAGGACATTCAGAAATTCCACAGGTATTGTTGAAATATAAAATACAATTACATGTATTTTCTTTTTAAAGCTCAATACAAAATACAATTACATGTACTTTCTTTTAATACCTTTGAACCTCAATTCAATCAGAAGTCAAAGAACTAGAGAATTGCTTTGGCATTCTTGTCAGAATTAATTTTGGAAGATATTTCTTGTGGTCATGATTAAGTTTCTCAACACTTCGTTCACTACAACTCAGCACAACTTTAGGTGGGCTGAAGATTTTTTCCAGTTTGCTAAGAGATTCTTTCGTAACAATTTTTTCCCCCAAAATAATTCAGGGATGCTGATGACACCAAGGCTTGGATTTCAGAGAAAGACACTGCTCTTTCCACCTCAGATTATGGTCGGGATTTGGCTAGTGTCCAGGCCTTGCAGAGAAAGCATGAAGTTTTGGAGAGAGACTTGGCCGCATTGGAAGAGAAGGTATGGTAACTAGTTCGTCTCCCAGAGCACTTACTTTTATAATGGATATACCGGCGAAAATTCCCTGTCGAATGGAATATAAGTTTTAAATCTGGATTGATATCACTCTGTTACTGAAAAATGACATTTTTTTGTCGTCATCAGGTTCGTGAACTCAACGTGGAAGCTGCTAAGTTAACATCCAGTCATCCGAATGCAGCACAAGACATTGAATGGAAGAGACACGAGCTAGAAGAAGCGTGGGCTAATCTCAGAGAACAGGTACACCAACTTCTATAACTCCAATTGAAGTTATCCTTTATACCTTCGCTGTCCAGATCTGACCTCAAATTCTCGTTTTAAGCCTGAACGGACCATTTCTTGAAAACTTGGAAGAATGCCAGGTCACTTTATCAAGATATTTTTAATTGACGGAACTTTATTTGACTCTCATTGCTACACTTCGCGTTTTCATTCGGTTTTAAGTGAGGTTATATGTAAATCAGTCTTTTAATAGTGAAAGGGATGGTAGCAATTTTTTTGTATTCGTCTAAATTTTAGGCGGCTGCAAGAAGGGGCAAACTGAGTGACTCGTCAGATTACTTCCATTTCCTCAACGAATTCAGGTAAGTGATGGGCTTGTCATTTGGTGAACATCCTAACAAATTGTTTTTATTTTTTATTCGGCGTAAGGTGTTTGGTCCAGACACAAGTGTCTGTTAGGTAGCATGTAATTTTTTTTTCTTTCATATTTCAGAGATCTTACTTCATGGATCAATGGTATTATGGCATTGGTAACTTCTGATGAACTTGCAAAGGATGTGGCCAGTGCAGAAGCTCTGTTGGACAGGCATCAGGTATAGAATGAATACTTTTACAGAGATTTCACTCAGACTTCAGGGCCTAAACGTTGTCTTCCTTTTTCCCTACATTGCTCTCTTCGCTGCAAAGGTATTCAATATCGAAAATTACTTTCATATTTTCAATACAAGTCTGCGATGTCTTTTGAACTAGACAACCGAATGAGCTGTTAATTATCAGCTGTGAACGTTCTTTGCATATAAACCAATTCTAGAGCGACATGAAATTCTTTAGGTCGTGTAGTCTGCTCGTCCGGGTCAGAATGGTTCTGGGAAGGACTGTTTTTGGTAGCGCTCACTGACGTTTCGACAACCTTGGCGGAAGTAATTATCACCCATACGAGCAGACTACACGATCAACTTTAACTCCGAGCTTGGAAACATTTACAGGAAATATATTTTGAGCCTATTTCGAGGTATTTGCATCAAGTCGACCATACTTTAATATGTAAAAAGAAAAATAAGTTGTCTTTCCTGGTGCAATCCAATCATACAAAATACACATATACAGGCAAACGTCACTCTGATTTATATTTCTTAACTGTGCAAAATTTTATAGACATATGAATTGAATTTATGGTTGGGATTTGCTTTGTTACAGGAACATCGCGCAGAAATTGATGCGCGTGACAGCGAGTTCCAGTCGTTTGAAGATTTCGGCAAGAAATTATTGGACAAAGAACATTATGCTAGTCCCGACATCCGTGAAAAACTGGAGACCATGGCTACAGAACGAGAAGAACTGGAAAAGTAAGGCCATTAAGTTTAAGAATTTGATCTCTTAAGTGAAACAATTCCTTATGGAGAATGATAGCGCTGGGATCTGCTAAACACTTTCATTTATATCTCTGTTTCGTCGAACCAAAGGCGCATTGCACACTGTTGTTTCCGGTAGTTTGCGATCGCATACGCCAGAATTTTCATTTCATCAGTACTTCCCCTTTTTGTCTCCTTTATAAAGTTAAGATGCGGTGATTATTGAAAATCAATTCCTTTTCAGGGCCTGGGCTTCTCGCAAGCAAAGACTCGATGAATGTTTGGAGTTGCAGGTTTGTGAACATCATATTGTGATGGTTTCCAGAACCAACCAATTTTTTGTATCTAAGCTTTTTTTTTGGTGTGTGGCAATGAACACAAACACGATGAAAAATTTTGTCGTCCCAAAGTGAAGTGGGTTGAATTAATTGGCGAAGTGATCCAGCGTTGAATTAGATTTGCTTCACTGCGCTTTGCAATTCGTCCTAAGTCAGCCAATCAGATGCAAAGCTGAAACCAACCATGACTCGGTCACTTGTTTTTCTCCCGCTCTTATGGCCGTTTTTAGGTTCTGAGTTCTTATTGGTTCCCTGAGATATTTTCCTTTTCCCTGATTGGTCATTTTGATTGCTTTGGCTCTGATTTTACGACAATCAGTTGGAAAGTGCTCTGTAATTGAAGGCTTTATGGCATTAATTGACGTACGGCTTTAATGTTAACAGTTATTCAATCGAGATGCCGAACAACTGGAGCCGTGGATGGCGACACGTGAGGCCATCATTCAGAGCGAAGATGTCTGAGAAGCAGCGGAGGGTGCTGAAGCTCTGATCAAGAAACATGAAGACTTCACAAAGACACTTGCAGTGCAGGACGTGAAGATCAATGCTCTGAACGACAATGCCGATCGGCTGATTGATAACAATCATTATGACGCTCCAGCTATTGCAGAGAGGATTTCTGCAGTCTTAGCAGGTGACCTGAAAGTTATCTTCAAACACGGATAACAATCTCAATCTTTTTGTTCGAATGTAGAGCCTTGACGTTGTAACCACTACTTTACTTGGAAAATACACTATTTAAAGATTTGTTTCAGCCAGTTTTCGCGTCAGTTCCGATTAATATAATCAGAGATATATTTAATTCTGTTTCTT